>NW_010433723.1:16905-17967 GCF_000710305.1 Buceros rhinoceros silvestris | reverse complement strand
CCTTCAGCCACTTGCCCTGCATAGCTGCTGGACCTTGATGGCAGCTCCTCATGCCCAGGTCACTCAGCCCCATCCTGCTCGGGGAGTCTCACACTGCTCAGACTCCGCTTCGTGCTGAGGAGATGGGGGAAGAGAAACACAGGGGGAATGGTGTGTGAGCTGCACAGAGCGCTCGGCCCAACACATCCCCTGTGTTTGTCTCCTGATGCCACCCCACGGGTACAGAGGTGGCACTCACGGGATGCTTTGCCACCCCAAAACCAGTCCACTTTCATGGGCAGCAAAAGCCTGCCCAACCCAGCAGCCAGAAGAGCCTGCCTGCCGGGGGGAGACTGCGGCACAGCCTCAGCCCTCACCGGGGCGAGCGGCACCGAAACATCCCCCTGACATTTAAAATGCAATTCCACCACATATCTCCACTGTTCATAACATGGCCGATTTGATGCTGATATTTCCCTCTACTTCTCAGACATAAGTCATATCCCTTCCTGCCTGTCTCGCAACAGCTGAACGCTCCAGTACAAGAAGGGAATTGGCTCAGAGGTGGTAAGATATTACTTACGTCCATTGAAAATACCAGCTGAATTAATTTCAATCTAAAGCACCATTTGCTTTGCTTTGTTTTTCTCCTTTAAAGGACAACTCCAGGCTACTTACACCCCTCCAAAGGACAACATACTTCTGAAGGATTTCTTGGAGAAGAAACTGGAGGATCCTCAGGGTGGTGCAGCCGGACACGGACTTCACCCCCAAGCTCCTCAGGTGGCTGGTACCTGGGGCTGTGCTGGGGACCCCATCCTCCCAGGAGGGCACACCCCCAGCACCTCCCCAGTTCCCAGGAAGCAAAGCACCAGCCCTTCGCTTCTCTTCCTCTCCCACACTTCTTGATTTACTTTCACTATTGATTTTGATTCAAGCAGATTAAAAGACCAAAGAGCCAACCAGCCAAGGGCTCCAGCTAGCCCTGACACATAATCCATTACAATCACAGCCCAGAGACTGGCCACGAGGAAGCCCAAGGCCAGATTCTTGCTGGCAGTGATGGCCACTTCTTGCCTCCAT
>NW_010433723.1:12469-16806 GCF_000710305.1 Buceros rhinoceros silvestris | reverse complement strand
TTCTGTCGGGCAGTGATGGCCACTTCTTTCCTCCAGCCCTTCGGCACCCACCCTGGGGGGAAGCTGCTCCAGGGATGGACGAGGTCCATGGCTGCACCCCTCAAGGGCACCCAGTCAGCCCCTGCCGCCTGCAAGCTCACCCATCAGACTACTGTGGATTTATTATTTTAAATTATACAGACCAATTTGCACCTGGAGGAGTCCATGAAGCAGCTTGGGGGCTGCCAGGGAAGCGGACGCGTTGGTACGGCTTCAGCTGCACCATCGATCTGCTGTGAGCCGCTGGCAACGGCCGGCAATGAAGTGGTTCCCTGGTAATCAGCCAAATTAAGCAGCCGGCTAGTAAAGTAGATTACGACCTACCTGCCTGCTATCATCTGCTGCCCGGATTCACCCATCCCCTCATCCACCGCTGTGCCATCAGCAGCGGAAGTGCAGCCTCAGGGATGTTTTCACTCCCTCTCACTGCATCCACGGGCAGGCAGAGCCCGTCAGGCCCCACTACTCCCTGCACTGCTGGTCCAGCACCACGGGCTGTACGCTCCCTGTCAGAGCGCAGGACTGCTCCCCCAACTTCTGTTAGTCCTCCCCCTCCAAACACACATCAGAGACCTGATGTTCCCTGTGGGACATGGGGACAGTCCCGGAACTGCTGCCACAAGCCATCGCTCCCCAGGCAGAATGAGCTCGGTCATCTCCCCCTCTCCCCAGGAGATGGGTCAGGGGAGACAGGCAGCTGGGGAAGCGGAGATGAACACGCACAACCCCAGCACAAGCCGCAGTTCAGCTTTTATTTTTTTCAACGCCATCTTCTTCCCCCTTCTCATCCCCCTTTCTTTTTTTTTAAAAAACGTACCAGGAGGGTATTTTTAGTTGCTCCTCTGTTGCCAGCCAGCACTATTTTAACTCACATTTTAAGCTGTTCTGTGGTGCTCCAAACACCTCGTGCTGCACATACACAAGGCTTCCAAATGACAAGATTAACATCGATTTTAAATTGCTTCCCAACGCACAAGGGCTCCAGCGCAAGGCTGGCCCAAGGGCAGCTGCTGGTAGCAAAGCCCAGAGGACACGGGGGATCCTGCGGCACGGCTGAACCCTCCGCTGGGCTGGATGCTGTTGGCTCTGGGGGCAAAGCTGGACCCCAGTTTTGCAGCCGGGACCCCCAGCTCCAGGCGATGAGCAGCACACACACCAGTCCCACAGCACAGGGGCTGCCCCAGAGTGGTTCCACATCACCATCCCTCCATCACCAACCCTCTTTTGGGTTCCTGGTCTTCACAAGAGAGGCGCCTCTCCAAGGGCATCAGCGTTTAACTCTACTAGTTCTTCTCCTAACAGCCCCCACCGCTGACCTGGGGAAAATGCCCCAAGGATTGCAGGAAATCAGCTCAAAAGCCCTGGAGCAGAGGAAGGATCTGCCCCAGCATCGCACAGGCCAAGATCAGCCAGAGGACGGTTTCGGGACGCTCGGCACCACCATCGCTCCTCGGGCTCCACACGCCCAGACTGGAGCCCGCAGCCTCATTGACAGCTGCCCCTAAACGTGACCTTTCACAAAGAGCAGAACTCCCCAGTCTAACATTTCCACGCTGATTACCATTTCTCCTTCAGCCAAAAATATCAGCCAAACAGCGCCAGGCATCCCGCCACTCTGTTTCCAGGGAAAAATAAATCATCCCCGTCCTCCAAACCCATCAGCCTCTGTCAAGCCCAGCGGCCGGGTCCTTCCAGCAGCAGCAGAGCAGGGCAAGGAGCCGGCAGTCACCAGCAGAGCTGGGGCGGGTGTGAGCCCCAGCTAATCTCTGCCTGAGCTGAACCGAGCCCCGGTCTCTCATTCAGGTCAGTGAGACAGATAAATCAGTGGGAAAAACCAGCTTTTAGAGAAGCTGCTGTGGCGCCCACTGTGCTAGTTTTACTTTCTGGAATATCTGCTGCCTCGCAGGCTCAGGATGAATTTTGATTTAGGAGCGAAAAGGGGTGATAAAAGCATAACGAGCCATTAATATTCCTCCTGGCCATGGTGAGGTGTTTGCTCATCACACATTGATGGAAATGCCATTTGACTTCCTTATGAGCTATAGAAAATCAATTAATTGGTATAATCATTCCCTGGGAGTCGCTGCTTATGGAGATAACCGAGTGCCGAGGCCAGCGGGATGCCGCTCCTCCTTCCTCCGACACGGCGGCGGCAGGGAAGGGGCCAGCACACATCTCTGCACCGCAATCTTCACCTCTGCTCCACCAGTTTGACTCATGAATTCATGCTTCCATCCTCCAGTAAGTTTGGTGACTTTTTTTTTTCTTTGTAAACCTGCAGGCATCCCATTCTGAGCAGAGATTGTATCAAACTGGCACTTGTTCAGGAAGAGACGTGTCCCCAGGGTGGATTAAGCCTTAACTGCTACTACAGCAGCCCTTACACTTCTTATCCCTCTGTGCCCCGCAAAGCCCCAGTCTGCATCCGACCCCCCCAGCACATCCCCGCAGAAGCAGGTGTCACATGCAGCCCCCACGGATTATTTTCCCTATTTTAACAGCACTCATTTCCCTGCCTGCAACAGCAATTTAATAAGAGCAGTAAAGTTTTACACTGCCACTTCAAACTTCCTTTCCAAGCGTGGGTTGGAGATAGAGCTCGGTGTGTGTTCCCCAACCCAGCGGGACCCAAGGGGGATGACCCATGGGGACACCAGGCATGAGAGGGAACACACGGTTTTCATCAGCCCCCACTTTCTCCACCCGACCAAAGCAACGTTGTCCTCCAAAAAAAAAAGCAGATTAAGGACACCCCTGTGCTGCCCCCAGGGTGCAACCCCAGCACCAGCCTCTGGCCACGCCACTGTGGGGCCGGCAGCACTCACGCACTGGGGGGCAGCTGCACCCAGTCACTCCCAGCAGCACCCATCGCCATCAGCCCTTCCTCAGCACACAGAGCAGCACCTTAACCCACAGGTAAAGGAGCCTCCCCATACCCAGCAGGAGGAGCAGAGTCAGTCGTTATCCTCAGTGTTACCCACTGAGGAGCCCCTGGAGCAACCCAGCATCTGGCAGGAGCTGGCAGGGAGCAGGGCCAGGGTGGGAGGCATCCAGTGTCTGAGGCAGAAAGCCCTCACCCTGCATCCAGGCTCTGCCTTGCTTTGAGGTCTCCATCAACCCCCTTCTCCCCACCGACGTTTGGACAACGAGGAAGCAAGAGGACAGTCCCGAGCGGCAGCTGCTGCCAGAGCACACCATCTCTGGGCCAGCTGGAGAGCTGACCCCTCTGCTCCAGCAGTTTTCTAGGGCAGGGAAAATCAGAAGCCCATCTTCCCCAGCACAGCTCCTCACCAAGGAGGTGCTGCCAGTACCGACCAGCTTGCCTTGGCACCAACCAGGCAACTTCTTAGAGCATCAGCCAGCTGCTCCAGCCCCCGGGGCTGCTTGGAGTGGCTTTGGATGAGAGGGATGCTGGAAATGAGCCCCAGGCACTGGGCCCCCAGCACGCTTTTCCCCAAGGGACTCCCCTGGCTGGCACCTCCAGTGGCCCACAGGCTCCAGCAGACTCTAATCCAGCTCTGGATGCAGAAAAATGCAGTGCTGGGGACGTTGCAGGGTCTGCGTGTCCCAGCTGGTGCCAGGGAGGTGACATGCACCCACTTACCCACACCCTCTCCGCTGGGACCCAGGGAAACGCTCCAGCCAACGTCCCCACCAGCACTGTGGGAAGATAAGATCAGCGAGGGGAACCTCCCGCTGCCTTTCGAGAGGGTTTTGCATAAGGAAATTCTGGATTCAGATCAGGAGAACAGCCTCATCCCTCCGTCTGGACAAGCAGCCCGGCCGCTGCCTGCGCATCCTGACAAGCTGCTTACAAGCTGCTGCAGACAGTTATCCTGCGCTGCTCGCAGACAACATCAAAACATAGTACAAGCTGCCCTGGAGAGGGTGATAACTCACTCGGGAAGAAACGGGGAATAATTAGCGCTGAGTTTGCACAGCAGAGCCTGCCCAGCTCGCTCCCTCCCTCCCTCCCTCCGCCTGTGCCATCGCTGTCAGTTGGTCACACGAGTCTTTGCAACTGGGTCTCCTGTCGCCTTCAACGCGCTTTAAAAACAGCAAAATAAATGTATAACTCGTAAGACTTTTTGAAAGCAAAGGGACCACGAGCATCCCTGGAACAATACGTTTGTGTGTCACATCCCAGGGAGGCAGCAGCCCAAGCCCTCACTCCCGGGCGCTCTCTCCAGTGAGGTCCAGGGAGAAAAGAGATTGTCGAAGCCACAAAGCAACTTTCAGGTATTTTGCCCCACTCAAACTCCCATCAGAACTACTACGTGGTCTGCCGAAAAGAAATA
>NW_010433723.1:11628-12324 GCF_000710305.1 Buceros rhinoceros silvestris | reverse complement strand
GCTTGGGATCTGTCACAAGTGGCAGCAACCCAAGGTTGAAAATGGGCCCAAAAATTTCCTTTCCCGAGGGAGAGGTAACTGGGGAGTGAGGATGAACACATCTGTGTTTTGCTTTAAAGCTCCATCAGGCCAGGCAGCACCTCACTACAGCCAGGACCTGCAGGCAGAGCCAAACCAAGCCGTCCCCTCCTCTGCTGTCCTCCCTCGCTACGAGCTGCACGCAGGCAGCGGGTCAGGATCAGGCACACAGACCTCCTCCTCCTCCTCCCCTCCCAGCACCGCCAAGAGAGAATGACAGGACGACAGAGTTATTCAAGCTCACTCTGATCGTTAGCAATTCTGAGCTTGACCTTTCTGCATCTTCTGTGAGAACAAACAGCGGCGGTACCTGGCCATGCTGACCCAGCTGGATGCTGCTGGAGCAGAAGGAAAACCAGCAGAGACAGGAGCGGCAGCAGAGGATCCCTCTGAGGAGACCGCGGAGGCTCTCACATTTCTGTTTGGCCTCTTTGCTCTGCTCCTCAGGGAGCAATTCAAAGGGCTGAAGTAACATGAGCTCCCATCGCTTCACAGCACTGTGACTCTGGAACGGTGGAGATGCCCTACAAAACCCCGAGCAACCTTCAGCACGATTACCTGCAGCACAACTCCCACCCCTCCGCCCCAGTGCTCCACCAGCACCCCTGCTCTGGAGAG
>NW_010433723.1:11128-11454 GCF_000710305.1 Buceros rhinoceros silvestris | reverse complement strand
TTCAGCTGTGCTGCTCAGCCCTAAGCAACGTGCCGCCGCCTCCTCTTCTGTGTTTGTTGATGGAAGAAACTGCCTTAAGCAGGTGAGGCTCCAGGAACCAGAGCAAGCAACAGCCGTGGGAGAGGCAGAGCACTCCGGTAGCTGGAACACGGGAGGGCTGCTGGGTTTGGGGAGAGCAGGGCAGGATTTCCGCCAGAGGATGTTAACCACCATTTCCAGTGCAACATGCCTTCACCGCTGACTGCTGGACCTCTCCCAAGATCCCGTACCCCAACACGACAAACCAGAGTGTTCTGATACCCCAAGAAAGCCGCAGCGCTCAGCCT
>NW_010433723.1:6030-10925 GCF_000710305.1 Buceros rhinoceros silvestris | reverse complement strand
TAAAGCGAATGACCAACTCTCAGAGGCTTTTGCAGCAGAAGCTGTTCTTCAGCCAGCTGCACTCCTGCTGCGCCACAGTCCAGGGAAGGTCCCCACCGGCACTACTCAGTTTCAGCCATACTCCAGGTCACGGCAGTTACTGTTGCCCAGCTGCAGCAAGTCCCAGTGGCACAGCACTGGGAAATCCCCTGTCCCAGTCCACAAGCTGTTTAATCAGGGTCCATAGCCCGCAGACCCAAGGAGATCAGACCCCAAGACACATCTCAGCAACACAGGAGAAGGTGCAACAGCCGTGCAGGGGATGTGCTTCACCTCTGCTCACTTGCATTTCCCAGCTTGTGCTCCAAATTCAGCTCTCCCCAACCCTCATCCTTCCTTTGTCCCCTGTCCCCGCACTGATCCGGTTTCCAAAGCAGTTGAGGAAACACAATGCAAATGCTGTTGTCACCAGCAGGAAACCAGCTGGAGACGCTGCTGGGAGCTCGTTTTGGGGTGGAAAAGGGCAGGTGCGGAGCTCTCAAGCTGAGCACCAATCCAGGCAGGAAACACTTGAACAGACATGGTTGAAAAGACATGGGAACAGTCCCCACAGAGCTCCAGTGCTCAGCAAACCACCACTTCCCAAAGGCATCGGGATTCGAGCAGCTCAGCACGAGAACCGCTGTTGCTGCACACAGACCCCAAGCACCGAGACATCTCTACGAACCACTCCAAGCACTCGTCCGAAGTGCCGCCAAGGTCAGGTCCGATTAAATCGGAGCCCTCTGGCAAGACTCAGCAGCCCGCAGCAAGGGCAGAGCTCAGCTCCAGCCGTGTCGGGCCATCCGGATCTGTCCTTTACGTCCCCTGGCCTGCAGCACGTTCCTCCAGCGCCTCGTGCCCCCGCACACAGGAATCAACAGCAGGAGTCTTCCCATTTTTTAAACTAGCTACAGCCGTTGCAGGCAATGCTCCAGCCACATCTAATCACCTTTTAACACTTAACAACCTATTTTCCTCTGCTAATCCCCTGCAGCCGCAGGCTCCTCAAGCAGGATGTACATCATCGCCGCTGCCACAGCCCTCCCCAGCCACGCCACAAGCACAGTTACAGATCTGGGGGCTTTTTCAGGATCAGCCCCCTCGCCCCAAGACAGCCTGACTCGGCAGTAAAACCCAACCGCAAGGAAGATGCTTGGAAAAAAAGCCCAATCATTTTGAATTCCACAGAGGAGCAAAGAGTGCACCAAAAACTCAATCTCTGGAGTCTAGAGCCCTTCCCAAAGCACCTCCCACATTTAAAATTTATAGACCTGTCTGTTCTCTCTTTTTTTATCTAGATCTTTGTTTGTAGAACAAATTCTCTCAGTGGCCATTTCAAAACAAAGGAACCTTTGTCAGTGTTTACCTGACTGCAGCGGATTAGGATGAAGTAACTCACATTTCAGAAGGTTTTTTTATTTATTGTTAAGATGCAAAGCCTCTGCTGCACTGAATCACCAGGCAGAGAATCCATCTGAGGAACGATTTCTGGCACACAACAAGAAACTTGGAGAGAGCCTCTGAGATGGGGATTCACATACAAAAGTAAAATTAAAAATAGGATTAACTTCTGGACTGTGACATTACCCATTTCTCCTTTTCATGCTTCTGGCTCACATCTCTCTTCGTTTTGGTTTTGATCAGCTGCTCGCACAGTTCAGAAGCCAAGAAAGCCCTGGGCAAGTCTGGGGCATTTTCCCAAGCTTCCCGTTGGATCGTGATAACCCGAGAGTCAGTGTTGGGCTGGTCAGGACACTCAGGGGGAAAGAGGAACAGCCCCAGACTAGACTGGGCTGCAAACCACGAGCTTCACCACGTACCTACAACCCAATGGGATTTCTCCAGTGAAATGACTTTTACGTGCTCAGGAGCTGGGCTGGACCCCCCAGCTCTCTGCCCACCCGCCTGGGCATTTCAGTGCACGGGCAGCTTCGCTCACAGAGCATCACTGCTGAGCCGAGCGGGACACGTGGGAACAGGGACCAGAGCAAACTGCCGCAGAAGCCAGGGCTGCCCCCAGGAAGGCGCGCAGGGCTAGTCATGAACATACCCAACCACTGGCTACACCAGTAAAGCAGCCCGCACCCAGCGCCGATGGGGAGAGGAGGCTGTCAGCTCGCAATGCAAAATTAATCAATTAATCAATAATGCTCAGAAGGGCCCATCAAACTCAACACTTTGATGAGCCCACGTGGAGAGGAGAGTGGCAGCTGGGACAGGCTCCTTCCCCAGGCTGGCCCACCGGCGCACCCAGAGGGTTTCACACCGGGAGCCTGCTCCCGGACATGTTCAAGTCCAGGCTTCGACATGGGGCAGACCTGCGGCCAGGACCCGGTAACTCCTCCAAAGCCGGCAGCCCTGAGCCGGTCCCGGCTGTGCGGACAGTGGCCCGATTCCCACCATTGCTCACATCAGGAGCTAATCGTCCCAGCCAAGTTCACCTGCTCCTTGGAGCTCGTCTTCAGACCAGCATCGTGCGCTGAACAGCAACAGTAACAAGCAGCAGTATTTCTTGGGTTTCCCCGGATCCATAACACATGTTAATTAAGTGCCAGTTCGTTATTCAAAGAGACCTACTGAGACTTCGCAGCACTAATAAGCAGCATATCCACTTCTGTTCCATCACCTGCACCGACTTCGACGTGCATTCAGCACTCCTCTGCGCGAGCTCAGCGGCAGGGACCTCTGGAGCCCCTTCCCCGACTCCGGCTCCAAGCGGAGCAGAACTGGGGCTCAGACCCAGCTGCCCCCAGCCTCACGTCAGCCAAATCTGTTCTCAAAGTTGCCACGGACGAGGTTTCCCCACCACCTCCCCAGAGCCTTTGACTTCCCATTTCCCAGTGGCACCAGTGAGGCTGCCCAGCACGCATGGTCCCTCCTGCCTTTTTCCATAGGTGAGATAGTTCGGCTTTCCAGCCATCACAGCCTCCCCCAACAATCACAGCCTTTCAAAGGTGACACAGAGGGGTCTGCAGTGACATTAGCTGGCTCCAGTCTTGTAGGTGCCCTGAGGTCTTGGTCCTGCTCTGCTTTTGGGGTTTCTCGCCCCACATGGCTGTGCGCAGGGAGCCCAGTCCCTCGGAGACGGGGCTTAATGGATGTGTGATGGGAACAATTAGAGGAGCACAGCGGGAGAAACGCTGGCCGCCGTGTGCTCCATCCAGAGGGGAGCAAACACAGGCACCTGCCGCAGGCTGCACATTCATCTCTTTGGAAGTCAGCTAAGCAGGTTACACACACCACCCAGCTGCTGGAATCCACCACTTCAGTCCTCTCCTTCTGCAGGAAAGCAACCAGCACTTCTTCCAGCACCTCGAGGAAAGGATTTAATGCCCAAAAATCACATTCCAGGCTCAAATCCCTCCACGCCTTTGGTGCAGAGGGGAAGACCATGCTGGTCTGACACAGCCCATCTCCCCCTGCTCACCAGAGTTCAGGGTGGGTATTTCCCTCCGTGCTGCTCAGTTGCGCTGTTCCAGGCTGGGACCGCAGAGGAAGTCAGAGTGAAGCTCAGTTCAGTGCTGCAGCGTCCTCCCAGAACACGGGCAGGACATGACCCTCCCACCATGGAAGCTCTCTCCTGAGCTGACTGCACTTCTTGCCAAGAAAGGTGTGTTAAAAAATAACAGAAAGCACACTTGCTAAAAATCAGAATATTTCTCTTCTACGTTTCAGTACCTCCATGAAACCACAAAGGACTAAGGAACAATTTCCACTCCCTGCGGACCAAAACTGCCCGTAACCTCCAAGCACCCAAGCCAAATCCTCAGCACACCTGAGCGGGTGGAGCCTGCACAGCCCACACCACCAGCAGGTCTAACCCCTTCAGCCCCAGTCTCCAGCTTTTTCCCATCTCCCTGTTGTGAGCCAGGGTCAGCATCCACGCTCCAGCGCACACATCCCCACTGTGCCTGCACACGTCTGGATGTGAACACAGACAGGTTTTAGCCACCTGGCTGCAAAGTGCCCTATGCCACAGCCAGAAGGACCATCAGGACCCCGAGCTGTCCTGACGTCCCTGAAATGGGTCAGGAGGAAGCCTTGGGAACGGAGGCATCTGAGCACCATCCTCCCCGCATCCCCACTGCTCATCAGCTCGGCTGCACGTGGGGGTCATGGAGCATCCCACGGGGCAGGAGAGGCAGGGAGCTGTGCTTACCTTCGGTCCGGATGGTGAAGGGTGAGTCCCCCAGGCGCTTGGCTGAGAACTGCCCTCCCAGCGACGTCATTAGGAAGCACAGGGTGAAAAATCCAATGCCCAGCACAAATATCCTGTGGGAGGGAAAGCAGAGCTGTAGCAAGGTGTGACAAGGGACCAGCTTACTCCTGGGGTAGCCCCAGCACCCTTCACCCCGCCTGGGTAACCCTTCTGCTTTGTGTTGGAGTGTCTGGGAGAAGCAGCCGGAACAATCCCTGCCTCCTTCCCAACTGCTCCATCCTCAGGGCTCACCCCATCCACCCTGTGCAAGAAGCATCTCTGTGGTTCCAGCCCCACGGGAGCAAACCACACACCAGACCCACACACACACTTCACAAAGAGCCTGAAGATGCTTCTTCCCAAACCCTGGCACTGAGCAGGTAGGTTTTGCCTGAGAACACCCTCTGCAATCACTGCAGCCTGCTCGGAGGGGCAGGCCTCGAGAGGGAGCAGAACACCTGCACCTGAGGTGGGAATGTCGAGCCAGACCACGACCGCTCTTACAATGCTCCACGAGGTCCAGCCCAATAATCCAGACCACACAAACTGCTGCAATAAACAATACCCATTTTCCTCCCAGGAAAGCCCAGAGAAAAGGGAGACCTTGTACCTTCCCTTCCACCCGAAGGATCTAAAAAAACCCTTTTTTTTAAAAAAAAAAAAAATCCTTTGTTCC
>NW_010433723.1:474-5985 GCF_000710305.1 Buceros rhinoceros silvestris | reverse complement strand
TAAAAAAACCCTTTTTTTTAAAAAAAAAAAAAACCCTTGGTCCCCCCTGTAAGTAGCCCACCGGTATTCGCCATCGTGTCCGGCATCACCTGCACGGCACAGGCAGCCTGCGCACAGCGGCACACGGGGGACCCGCGCTGACAGCACACGCGGTGGCCTGGGACCATCCCTGCGCCACTCTGCTCATCCGGGCTGGCAGGAAAGCGTTTCCCATGGGGATGGGCCAGGCAGGACGCTGACCCGCACGTCGCTCCCAGCTGAGCTTGTGGCCATCTCCAGCTGCAGGAGAGGCAGAAGCTCTCAGCGCTGCTCCCATTCAGGCCAGTAACTTTTCTGGAGGGGTGGGAGGTCTGTGCAAGCAGGAGGGTTACTGTGCACCAGGGAGGATAAAGCCAAGCCCTCCCTTCGCCCCAGTGAGGGACAGACACCTGGTCTCCTTCCACCGCTCGATGGAGGTGCAGCATCCTCTGACAGACACACAGGCAAAGCCACTGCCGGGCACCACGTATGACAGCTCCCAGAGCTGTGGCCGTACCGGGGAGCTCAGCCCGTGAAACCCGAGGAAAATTTTGAGGAGAAGGAGAAAAGACAACTGCCAGGCAGCCCTGTGAAACCACAGGTTTGTCTTCAAACAGATCAGTGTGTGTGGGACAGGGAGCTGAGCGAGCCCTCCGAGGTGCCTGCTGGCATTCCTACCTCCCAGCGTCCCCAGGCCGAAGGGAAGCAAAGCACCAAGGGGAGGAACCAGTAACTCCTTTAGGAGTTCACAGCATTACCCACAGGGCACAGGAACAGCACACGGAAACACAGCACGGGCACCCAGCACCGAAATCGGCTGTTCCAGAGACAGGCTTGCAAAGGAGCGCCGCAGCTCTCCATCCAGTCGTTACTGTGCACTTAAAAGGCAGAGGATCCCGAGCCAGCCATTAACTTTGGGCTACAACACGCCAGCATCGCAATTAGCTGCTGCTGGAAAGGGCTGGCAAACACAGAAACTTGCTTCTAAGCACTCAGGAGCTCCAGGAGATGCTGTGGAGAGCCGAGGTACAGCGTTAAGCAGCTCAAGAACGACTGGGCTTCCCCAGGGAGATCTACTGGAGGAGCTCCCAGGACAGGTCCCTGCTGTCCTGGCATGGCTTGCCCTGCCCAGAGAGGCTCCTGGGCAAGACATAGCACCTTCACAGGGTCCCACAAGCTTCCTACCTCCACTCCACCAACTCCGACGCTGCTCTGGCACAGCCAACGCACCCCTGAGCCCCAGACCCAGAGCAGCTTTATTCTCAGCATCAGACAGCTCAAGAGCAAAGGGTTTCCTCTGCCTGCTCTCAGGAGGATCAGCTCTGCCCACCGCAGATTGGCATCTAACCCCCATCCACCTCCACCCCATCCCCAGCTGGGTCCCAGCAGACCGGGGTCACCTGGCCACGGGCCCTGGACAAGCAGCCCCACGCAGCTCCTGATCCCCTTCTCACCTCTCCCCTAATCACGAGAAAAAGCAACACCCTTGGGTCATTTGCATTAACAAGCCCTGCCAGCAGCACACCCCACACCAGCACAAACACTGACCCTTCTGGAGACCCCCAGCCAGGCACTGGGAGAGCCGACCCACCTGGGAGCGGGGATGCTCAAGTGCATCGGTACAACTGCCTGACATCCCTGTGCCGGCACTCCAGGGCCCTTTTATTTCTGAATGAGCCTGCCCTGGGCAGTGGAAAGCAGTTTAAATAAGCTATAAAAAGCATCGTGCACTCAGCTAACCCAGACTCCCATCCCCAAAGGCCTGGCTATGGGCTGGTGTGTGCCCCACAAGCAGCCACTGGCAGAGCGGAGAGAGGAGCTGATGAACCACCAAGCTGCAGCATCTGCACCGAGGTGACTACGGACAGCAGCCCCTCTCCCAAAGCAAACCTCGGAGGAGGGTCCAGAGCGCCAGAGTGGTCCAGCTCTGGCAGGGAGGTGATTGCGGAGATGGCAGAGCATGCCTGATGCTGCAGAGCAATGTGGTGTCCCTCAGACTGCCTGGAGAGGAGGTGATGTGAGGACATTAGTCCGTTCCCGTCATCACACCCTGTGCCCAGCCACACAGCGTAGCACTGGGTCTGGAAGAGGCTCTCAGGAACATGACGGAGGGGACTGCAGCACCCAGCTTGGTCTCAGAGGGTTGAATTTGCCCGCAGAGCAGGACGGGGGCACACTGTCTGCCACGGTACCTCCCTGGCAGGAGAGGACTACAGCACAGTGGAGAAGGCACAAGCTGGAGGAGGAGGTCGAAGCCCAGCCATGCCCTGCCAAGGGTCCTCCCTGGGAGCTCATCATGGTACAAAACCCACCTGAAGCCCCATTTTGCTGCCAACTCCCCCCTTCCCTGTGTGGCATTTTAAGGAAGCATCACCTGACTAAACACCCAGATCTGATCCTGCTCTTTGTTTCCACCCCTCCTATTGGCAGTATCTTCATCATTATGCAAGACCTTGTTTACACATTTTAATCTTCATAATTATACTCTGGCAAGGAGTGATGGTTAAACACTGAGAAGAAAGAAAAAGAGGAAGGGAAGCAAAGGAAGAAAGAAAGAAAAAGAGAAGGAAAGAAAAAGATACAAAGTGATCTGTGCTCTAGCATCTCATAAGGAGACAAAATCTTTTTCATTTTGACTGGATTACAGAGAGAGTAGGGGACATGCAGGATGCTTTTTCCCTAAGGAAAAAAAAAAAGAGTGATCAGAGCCTAACTGGAATTGATGTGTTTAGGAGAGAAGCGGATCCAGCCCAGCAGCAGTGCTCCAGGGAGCAGGGAGGTTGCAGGGCTGGGCTCTTGGCCCGAGGACCCCATCTCTTGAATTTCTGCTGATCTTCTCCGGGTGAATAAAAATGCCTGGCCCAGCTTTAACTGGGCAGAAACACCTTACACAGAAAAATACCACTGCCCATCAAATGCACTGGGTCCTCTGCCCCCAGAATCAAGTCTAACTCACTGAAGACCATGGAGTTCCAATGACCAAGTAGCACCCACTCTGCACACTAGCTTGGCCTGTCACCCCAGGGCACGTTTAGCTCATCACCTGGGCACGGGTCTGGTGCCAAGTCCCTCTCCACACCCTCCCCAAACTGAAATGTTCACAGTTCTGGGTTCTGGCTTGGTGCCCAAAAGAGAAGGAAGCCAAATTCGATGAGTCTTTAGTGAAAACTGGAAGTGACACCCCAGCCATGGTGAATTTTGGCCCACGGAACTGAAAGCTGGATGCAGCTGGAGTGTCTGAGCGTTGAGTCGGGACCCACCCCCAGCAGGGCAGGGCAGTGACACCGGGACTGTCTGCCCACGGTGCTGCATCGCCCAGCCGGGTCACACAGGGAGGATATCACCCAGGTGCACAGGGACACCAAGGGCTACCGGGGCAGGTAACATCTTTCGCTAGACAAGTTCTCAACACCCGAAGCTGAGCCACCGTTTCAGCAGCAGCAGCAGTCAGGCCAACAAAAGACGCTCCCTCTGTCGCAAGCCCGGTTTTGCTCAGAGCCCAACGCTATCGTGGTGCTGTCGAAATGATGCTCAGCCATGGGATTCATCCGCCGTGAAGGGGACCGGAGCGCGCTCTCCTACTGGCCAATCTTGCAGACACACGCAAAGCCTGGCTTTGGTTTGCCAAACGTGCCTGAACTCCCCGTGTTCTGCAACACCAAGAGCTGGGCGGGCTGCACCAGGGCTCCAGAGTGGAGTCTTGCCTGAATTCGGCACTGTCACAAATGAAACACCTTGTGTCGCTGACATCAATTCAGAGCCATCTTTGGACATTTCTACAAGTGGTTTCTCTGTTTTGCTTTCTCTCCCCTTCCCATTTGCTGCAGGCACTTTCCCAGCTCAGGGCTTTGCACTGCTTTGCCAAGCACGCCTGGAGCATGGTTAATGAAATGTTTTGGTGCAAAGAGTCAGGTTTCCTGTTCGCTGACAGCACTGCTGCCGGGAGCCTGCACCAGGCAGGGGATGGCATGGAACCATGGGCTTCCCTAGAGCAGCGAGGCTTTGCCCAGCCAGCAACAAGCACCCCATTTACATGGCCCATCCTGACTGCCAGTATCTTCTCCCACTCCTGTAGGTCATCCCAGCTTCACAGAATGTGGGGTGATGATTTTAGGGCAGCAGCGCTGATTGCACGGGGTTACAGCTGGAGCAGGGCAGTGCCAACACTTGCCCAGGTTGGGCTGGGAGCAAGGAGACACAGGACCGTGACATGGCGGGGTCACACTCAGCTTGACACTAGTGTGGGCCCTGCAGGGCAGCTAGCAGAGGTCTTGGGAACTTCTCCTCTGACACAGGGAAAGCCTGACTGGTTAACAACAGGGTAACCCTGCTGGTTCTAGAGGCACCCGTACTGGTCTGCACTGGTTTGAGAGCAGAAGCCAGCCCAGGGCACACAGACAGGGTGGTGCAGGTGTTCCACTCTGCTACGGACACTGGGGATGCTCCAGGCTGGGGCTCCCTTGCCATCACAAACCCCTGGTCCACACACATTCTCATCTCCAGTGGGACTTTGTGATGTCCCCACAACTCGCTCCCTGTGCTCCCCCAGCCCGATTCCAGGTCGCTGCTGAAGATGGGCTTCCCCTGCTCCACTGGGGATGCCCAGGGTACGGGCAAGAGGGATGCACAGGACAGTCAATTCCTCAGTACAGACTTCAAACCCACTTAAGAAAGCAAATAGCAAAGCAAAGAGCATACCGCCAGCGTGCGTGTGTCCTCCCCACCTCTCACAGTCATTCTCCACACTCAGAGCAAGCCCGAGCCATGGGGACCCTCAAGTCCCTGCTCTGCCACTGCTTTCCAAGACCCCCTTTGGCCACCTTCCCCAGCCCCAGGGCACTGCCGCGGGATCCAGCAGCAGGAGTGCCTCCAGACAGGCAGCTCAGAGCCAGGCAGCTCCCGGGGACAGGCACACAACATCTCCCAACCTGAGCACAAGCAAGCGGCGCAAGCACAGCCCTGTCCTCCCGCTCAGCTCCACGCAGTAGCCCGGGCTAAGCAAAACGGCAGTGGGCAGATCCCCCCAGTGCTCCCAGGTGATCCCCAGTGATCCCCAGCCCCCAACACAGCGGGGAGCACTGGCAACCAGCGGGCTGGGCTTCCCCCACCCTGTGCTTCACCCCTCGGTCCCTCTCCCCGTAGGAAAACCAAGCAATTACCGGCATCTCCCATGTGCCTCCAGCCTGGGAGCAACCAAAGCGCATCTCCGGTGACATAAGGAAGCTGGAGAGCAAAGACTGGAGAGGGGAAGCGAATTCACGAAGGTAAAAATGGAGAGAGTTACACCAAGGGGGCAAAAGCAATAGGTGGGCACGGGCAGGGGGTTTCAGGCTCGGCTGTCAGCCCCAGCCCTGCTGCCAGATCAGAGAGATATAAAAACCCCCATCAGCTCCAGCAGATTTAAACCAGAAGAACCGACCCCCCAGAGTACCAACATCTCCAAGAAAGGCATGAAAAAGGACAGCGGCAAATTGCCCCCAAAGGACAGCGGCA
>NW_010433723.1:0-240 GCF_000710305.1 Buceros rhinoceros silvestris | reverse complement strand
CCACGCAAACCGCCCCCGGCAGGGCCGGAGCAAGGCGGGGGGAGCCAGGAGGAAGGCCAAGAAAACACCAACTTTACCTAAAGGGTCTCAAGGTGACGAGGCATCTTCTGACCATTATCTTCCCATCCGCGTTGACTGTGAGCATCGTTCAAAGTTACGGGGGGGGAAGCGGAGAGAGGGCGGCCCCCGCACCCCCCACCCACCGACCGACCGACCGACCGACCAACCGAGGCAGCGAGC
>NW_010433722.1:2610-3018 GCF_000710305.1 Buceros rhinoceros silvestris | reverse complement strand
TTTAAAACCGCGTTCCTGGAAAGCAGCGGCAAAGCTCATTTCATCTTCTCAGTGAAGTCTTTTTCTTCCTGCGAAGCAACCTGCCATGTCAGCAATGGTTTTAGATCACTTTCACAGGTGCCCATCACCAAGAGGTGTACTGCTTCCTAGAAACCAGAGATGAACGCAGAAAGGCATCAGATAAAGCAAGAAGAAAGAGGAAAACACTCCTTCCCGCTCTCCGGCCAGCACCAGCTGCTTTGTAGGAATGGAGTCGACCAGCAACTCCATCGTCCGTTCAGGGCAAACCTTCCTTCAGCTTCCGGACAGAGCCCTGGACCGAGGCGGGTGAAAGGAGCATCCCGTGCCGGGGATGATGCAGCCACCTGGGGCTGCACTGGGGCGCTGGAGGAAGGGTGGGGCAGGACG
>NW_010433722.1:0-2511 GCF_000710305.1 Buceros rhinoceros silvestris | reverse complement strand
TGGAGTAAGGGTAGTGCAGGAGGAAGGAGGGTGCTGCAGTGATGATTACTCTCCAAAGGCTCTGGGCACAGCCAGAGCACACGAGGGAAGGCTCGGCCGTGTTTCAGTCCATCTCTGTACAGGCCGAGCCCTTCCCTTCGCCCCGTACTCCCCCCCAGCCTCCCCCGTTATCCCTGTCTGGCACCACGAGGGCTGTGGGCTGAGCCACACGCCACAACCTCAGCGAGAACGAGCCTCCTGCTCTGCTGTCCCTGGAGCTCCTCGTCCCACCGCGACCACGTGTGGGGCTGGTGGTTCACCCTGGAGGAGCGGGCTCAGGGCCGGGCTGAGAAGCTCGGCTAGGAGGAGCCCCAGAGGACAGCGCATTGCTCCCCGCCACCGCCCAGACACGTCCCATCTCCCCGATCAAGGCCCCCATTGCACGGACAATAAAGCCATCTCCAGAGCGATGGTGTGGAGCTTCCCTTCGGTCCCCGCAGTGGAGGGCTGGGGAGGGCGTGATTCACAGCACCCTGAGACTGTCGCGTTCCGGGGGCTTGCGCTTCCCAGCAGCTGCCAGCCCTGCAGCTCCTGAGCCCCCGGGATCAGCACTCGTCCCTTCAGAGCTGACGCCATGCTGCGAGAGGGCAGGTGCTCCTCTCCCCACAGCAATGCCCCGTCCTGGTCCAGTCCCCCGGAGCTGTGACCCCGTCAGCAGTTAATCTGCTCGCTGCACCGAGCAGCAGCGGGCGAGAGGGTCCCTGGCCCCCCTCCACAGCAGGGTCCTCTGGAAGCTCTTGGCCTCCCCGTTGTCTCGTGCACTGACATCCACGAACTGGTCACTGCTCGGAGAATCCTCCTTCCCAACACTCACCAGTGGTGAACGTGGCTTGTGCTAAACTCTCAGGGGGTACCTGAGGGCTCCGAAGATCCAGCCCTTGTCCCCAGAACTGGGCTCCTCCCCAGACTCACGGGGCACACACAGCACCAGCAACAGGGCTGGAGCTGCTGCCACCCCCCAGGTGCAGTCCCAGCACCTTGGGACCCCTTGGCAAGGGAGCCAGGAAAGCCAGGGCAGCTTCAGCCAATCCTAACCATCCCCTGCCACCCAGGACCGCTTTGCTCTCATGACCAAGCGAGGACAGAGCAGCAACCTCAGGATCTGACTTACCCAGGAGGTCACAGGCAGCAGCTCCAGGGCTGGAGGCCGAGTAGATGGAGGTGACTGTTACCTGGGCCAGCGAGCAGGTTCTCCAGGTGGTCCCCAGGCAGGAGTAGCACCATCCTCATGATGTCCCATCTGCCCTTGATGTCAGCTGAGCTCTTCTTGGTGCTCCGGACAGACACTGCCACGCAGACAGGAACCCTAGTCCTCAGCTCCTGCCCTGAACAGTCATCACCAGCCAGAGAGAAGGGACACGCACCAGCAGCCCCGCTGACTTACTCTGCGTTGTGTGGGCACGCTCCTGCTTCTGAACGGCAGCTTACTCTCCAGCGGGACAAACGGGCAGAGCTAGCCCTGAGCTCTGCAATGTGTCCACTTGTACCTGCTCTGCTGTGAAGCCCTCAGACCCCCACACAGGTCTCCAAGGCGGCACTAGAAGGAGGTACATGCGCTCAAGTCCAAGCGTCAAGGTGTCCATCAAGGGACAAGTGCTACTATACTTTCCACGTCATAAATATTTCAGGCACTTTTGCTCAGCAAAGATGGGCTCTGTCTTCCCTGGGCTTGCGTGTCGTCCCCTCCCTTGGCAAGGCAGGTCCTGGGCTCCCCACCCTCTGCCCGTGCCTCTTCTCCAGGCGATGGGGGGGAGATTTCCGCCCAGTGGCCCCAGCTCGGCCTGCACAAGGTCCAGCTCTGTCTCAGCCAGGAGATGATGGGGCAACACTGGGGTTCCAGTGCTGCTTGGTGGGGTCCAGGGCAGACCCCGAGGGACGTGTCCCGGCTGGCCACCCCAGCCCTGCCTTCTGCCATGGCAGAGGCACAGACAGCAAAAGGGAAACCCAGCCGAGATGAAGGGCTGTGGGGCACGCTGTGCTGGGGCAGGGGCTCCTCTGTGGCGGGGGCAGATGCCACGGTCAGGAGCTTGGACTGGCACCACAGTGAGGCCATCCATCCCTGCCCTCCCACAGCTCCCATGGCACTGGGGGGTGAGAGCGGGCCCTGGGCTCGAGGGTACAGGAACGAGGGGCCAGCAACTCCTGTCTGGCACTCAGAGGTTTCCCTTGCGGCCATCAAAGGCTCAGGAAAGGGAAGGCTGGAGCACGTGGTGTCCTGACGACCTGGACAAGGCGCCTTCGCACGGCACCCCCAGGCTGACAGCAGGGTGTGCAATGTCGATGTGACAGACTTTTCTGGATGGGGCTTCAGCACCCAGCGTGACCACCACCCCCACAGGCTCTGACACCCGGGTCACACCCAGGATGAGAAACGCTGCGTTGGGTGGTACCACGTAACCCCCCACTCCTTTGTGACGTGTTTGAGCGGCTGTGACACGCAGCGCCATCCTCGGAGAGAGCAAACCCTGCCAG
>NW_010433721.1:0-471 GCF_000710305.1 Buceros rhinoceros silvestris | reverse complement strand
TGCAGGGCCTTGCACTTGGCCTTGTCGAACCTCATGAGTTTCGCACGGGCCCGCTTCTCCAGCTTGTCCAGGTCCCTCTGGATGGCACGTGCTCCACTCAGCTTGGTATTGTCTGCAAACTTGTTGAGGGTGCTTTCAATTCCACTGCCATTGTTGAAGATAAACAGCACTGGTCCCAGTACAGACTTCTGAGGGACACCACTTGTAACCAATCTCCATCTGGACATCGAGCCGTTGACCACTACCCTCTGGATGCAATCATCCAACCAATTTGTTACCCACCAAAGAGTCCACCCATCAAATCCATAGAGCTTCCATTTACAGAGAAGGATGTTGTGGGAGACTGTGTCAAAGCCCTTGAGAAGTCCAGGTGGACAGCATCTGTAGCTCTTGCCCTGTCCACAGATGATGTCATTCCATCATAGAAGGCTACTAGGTATGTCAGGCAGAACTTGCTCTTGGTAAAACCAC
>NW_010433720.1:53821-65148 GCF_000710305.1 Buceros rhinoceros silvestris | reverse complement strand
ATTTTATAATATTATTTTATATTAAAAAAATTTGCCAGGTACCCACTCACTGCCGGCTAATGGAGCCAGTATGAAAAAGCAGCAAGCAGGCAGTACGGCAAATGCTGCATAGCTTACCTTCTGACAGCCTCGTGTCTTTTTGCTGGTCAAATCCTGTCATGCACAGAGAAGAATAATTTGGGCAGCTTTGCTTGGCAAGGCCATTCCCCTTCTGTAGCCTGGCAGGGAGCAGGCTCGAGGGCATGCTCAGTGTGCTGGAACAGCCCCGCAGCCTGCGCAAGTGGTTGCTTGTAAAGTGCCATTTCCATTAACATGGGCATGATATGGATGCTAAAAAGAATCAAACCTTCAAGGCATCTCAGCTTGGATGGATGGATGTGTGAGTCTGTTGTGGGAGGAATCTGAAGTGGTCCTCAGAGGTCTCCGTTTCCTCTTCATAAAGGAGAGCTGTGTTTGGGTAAGTTGGCTCATATCTGCTTCTTCAGTTCCTCAGCCAAAGAATTTTGATTTACTTTTTTCATGTGATGGCAAGAGCTGTCTCATATTTGCTGGTACCAAAGCTGAGAACCGTGTAAGCTTCAGGGCAGAAGCAAATAGGTGTGAACAATGTCTTACATATGCTCCAGGGTCCCTCCACGAGTCACCTGTTTAACGATACAGCGTTTCTGAACGTTGAGCTGACAATGTTTAAGGGCAGCATAGGTTTTCTTTCCAAGACTGTGACTCTATTTATACCTGGCATCAGCCAAGACAAAAAAGCAAATTCTAAACTTACAAGAGCTCTCTTGGGTGAATATCTCTTTGGCTAAGCGGGAGAGCACTTGGAGAGAGGAACATCAGAGAACACTGCTGCGATTATGTCTGGGCTCCTGGATCAAAATGGGACACAGCCTTGTAACCAGTATTTGTATTGCCAACATGCTCTCATAAAACGTCAGCTTAACCTGGATATACAGCCCCTCAGCAGGGACATTTGTGCTTCTACAAAAGTTTAGAAAACAGAACCTCAAGCTTCAAAGTCAGACTGAAAGCTGGAAAAACCTAGTCCAAGCCAAGAGATATGGCTTGGAGATAATTTCCAGGGGCAAAGCTGTCTGGCAGAAGGATGCTGAAATGATGACTGATTGTTAACACTTATTTTCATCTTAGTAGGACAGAGGACACAGTCAGGATTGGGCTCCATTCTGTTAGGTGATGGACAGCCATGTTAAACCGCAATCCTTATGCCAAGCTGATTGCAGATATTGCATGTGATTTTTTAATTTGTTTATGCATTTTGTATCATGCCAGCCAAATCAAAGGAGGCATAGCAGATACAGGAGAGGAATAGTGCACATCTGGCCAGTACCTTGAATTACTGGGTGTTTCTTAATCTGCTTTACTTGGTGAATCACAAAATGTGAAGTGTCTGAAAGAAATTTTCTGAAATTCTCTTTTGGGGAATTTGTATCAAAGTCTAGCTTGTTCTATACATTTTCCTAAGATTCCTTTTTTCCAGCTAAACCAATGATACTGCAATTACAATGTGTTATATGAGTCTTGAGACATAGTCCCTCTTTCTCCCTTCCCCCATCCAAAGAACAAACTAGCCAGTGAAAATGTAAATAAAGAGACAAAAGCCCCTATACTTACGGTGATTGCTATCACCAGTCTGACAGGGGTTTGGATCGGTTGTGTTTGCTTCTCTTTTATTTTACCCATGACTGATACTAAAGCTAATTAGAAGGGTTTCTGGTGTATACAGGAGACTAGGAACATATGGCTGTTGGTAAGCATAATTTTGCACCCTGAGTTCATGTCCACAGTTGGGGAGAAGTTGTGCTTTGGTTTGCAATTGAGGCAGTTGTGGTCATTCTTCCTGTAAAGGCAGACCCATTGTCCCCAATGATGGCATTTTCCTGCCTGGGAAGCGAGTTTATCCGCTTGTGGCTATAGCAAGGATAATTGCGAGCCCACAGGCAGGATATCCACAGGTGGATAGTCAGGCAGCTTGTGCCCCAGCCTGAATTTGCATGCCAGGTTAACACACTGGTACAGATACAGCCTTTACTCATAGGTCAGTAGCAATTTCTCTTTAAGTGGCTGAAATGGCTGCAACAATACTGGTTTGTATCTATTTAGGCCTTGTGAAAATATCGCTTAAATAATCTGAATAATTTTTCAGTTATTTATTTTTCATTAATTTCCAAGCATGTGATTTTTCCACCTGCACAGGAGGAAGCAGACTTTTGGACTCACAAAATGACACACTTGAGGGAAGCTGGGCTGCAATACTCATGGAAATTGGGCTCACAGTAACAAGGTGGGTGAGATCTCCCAGCTACTCAAATTGCTATTGATCCAGCTGGGAATTTGATCAAATGTATTCGTCTTTATAACTGATATAGTGAGTGGGTTGAATTGGGAGCTGATTTCATTTGCTGCTGGTCCCGCTGGGGCAAATCTTAGAGTCCTTGAAATGCAAGTGAATTACACTTGTTCAAAGCCTGTGGCCCTATTGGAATTTAGCCTACTGACCAATTTGTTGTAACGCAGTATAAAAGAGGCTAAATGAACGGCCGGTGAATAAAGGGATTACTCCTTGCCCCCAAATCAATACGTTACACTGAACAGCAACAAACTTTCTTGTCTGTGGTGAGGAGCACTCAACTTCTTCCATGCAAAATAATTAAAACCAATAAAATAACCCTGTGTCATTATTTTCTAAACATAACATTACAGACACCACAGTGAGATTAGAGTGAGGAAACAAACCAGAGCTCTAAGATCTTTGGAGAAACCTGGTGAAGGAAACACGTTCCTACTCACAAAAATAGAAACTACCAAGGTTATGAGCCTGACAAGATGTTACTAAAAAACAGTGGGAAGCAGTGGCTGAGACCTAGAGGTCAGAGGCACTTCCCACTATTATCATTATTCAGTCACTCCATGAAATGAGAGGGTTGCTTGGGGGCAACTTCCCAGAGGTCAATAGCAGTCACTGTTGGAGCTGTATCAAGGGAGGATGGACTAGTAAAATCTTTCCATTATGCAAACAGGTCACTGGTGGGATTTGCACAAACAACAGTGTAAGACGGGCCTTTAACTCCCCTGGAAGCGTACATGAGTTGAACTCAGTGGTAGTTAGGCATCCATCCTGCTCTGGCAATTTGGTGAAAACCCATTAAGTGAACATCAGCTTCAGTGACTGTGTTAGACCAGTAGAGACTGATGCACCTTTCATGAGCTAGGCTGTCCTGTAGTGACCACTGCAGGAGGTACAGCTGCCTGCTGCTTATCTCTAATTCTGGTAGCCCTTGCAAGCAGGGCCTTGGCTTTTAGCCTGGTGCAAGTGACTCACTTTATTGTACCTCTTGTACCATCTTTCAGGTAAGCCCATATTGTCCAAGCATTTCCTTACCTTCGATTACTCATTTTTCAGGTTCTTGACAATGGCTATGGGATGAAGAGAGATACTCAGTATTCCTTTGCCTAGATCCACCTAAGTTTCTACCTCATTGCAGCTCTGATTTCCAGGAGCTTCCCAGAGAGCCCATTAGCCATATTCCCTTTGAATTTGGAGACGTCACAGTGCTCCCTCCCACCCAGCTGAGCTAGCTGCTCTCCAAATCACTCCTGCCACCAATGCAAGAGACCAGTGTCTCCATCTTCTTTAACTACGTATTAGTTACAGCCTCCACTGTAGAAATACAATGAATTTGGCATGAAATGACAAAACAGAGTTGTTTATCACTCTAAAAACCCTAGAGGGCCAAATGGTTTTGACACTCAGGCAGTGGAGAGATTACAAATCGAGCCTTTGGGCTGTGGCAGTCCCAGGGCTGCTGCTCTCTCCCAGCAATACATACTCTGCTGGCTCTTTGCTTGCCAGCACATGGCAAGGCTCTTTCTACTGTCCATTTTAGGGCAGTGTGTGGATTTCAGCTTTGTGTGTGGTCTCTTCTCTGCGTCCCTTCATAAACCCCGGAAACAAGAGAAGAAAACAGCAGTAGGCAATGATGCTTCTGGCTCTGGATGCTCTGGAGCCCAGAGTGGCATGCTCTGAGATACTTCTTGTGCCATGAAGAGGGGTCTTGGGCATATAGATTTCTAAAACGAGGTTTAGCACTTGTAATTTTTTGGTTAATACAACTTTGTTTGCAAACCCAGCATAGGAAGCTTTGTTTCCTTCTGTGAAGTGGAGCTATGGCTTTCTTCCAAAAACCGTGGCCAATCAGGTTTGGTCTTTTGACTGTTATGGCCCAAATTAACAAATTCTGTTCTTATAATATGCACAACAAATTATCTAACTGCAAATATATTTTTTTCTGTGTACAAAACCAGTGTCCTAAATTTGAACCAAATCATGTTTCATATTAAATCAAAGAAGCTAAATACCTGCTCTTTATCATGAGAAAGGTGTAAGAAACATCCTTAGGAAGTCTTGCATGGTCATTAAAATCAGGAAAGCAGTTCCTTTAGCAAATCTCCTTTTTCCTTCGGTTGTATTTCCTGTCACGCTTATGCTATTTGTTTATGCATTAGAGGCTCTTCTTCAGAAAGTGGCAAGCAAGTGGTTTAATGGAGAGTTCTCAAATAATTCTCTTGTGTGGCTGAAGTTCCCCTGGGATCAATTTAATTGTTCCTACAATGAAAGCGGTACCGTCTTAAGGTTCTTTAGCTCAGATAAACATCTTTAATCACTTTCATCTTGAAATAAAAGGAGCTTGGGAATGTGAAACTTTAGCACACTTTGATTCCTGAAAAGTGAATTTAGGGACACATTGTAGATACATATATAAATCATCTTGCTAACATTAGAGGAAGGGTTTCCTATAAGGCTTTCAGGATTCTTTAATGTAAGTAACTCCTATTATTGCAGCTAATATATTTTGCACATGTTGAGTTGCTCTTTCGATGCTGGGAGTGCAGCTGTACAACTTCAGTTTCACTCTGAAGCTGAAACCGATCATTATCAAATGCATTGTCGTGTATCAGTCTGAAGACAAATTCTGAAGTTAACTTAACTGGAGGCTTGCCAAGCAGCAGACTCAAACTAGGGTCTGTTCTCTGCTCCATGGGCAGATGGGACTCCCACCAACATTAATGGAGAAAATACTAAATACCCTAAAAAACTTGTAACGAGGTAGGCTGGTATCAGACTTAATTATCCATGTGCATGCCAAGGAATACCTATGCCAGCAGATGATCCTGGTAATAAGTTACCCACAATGAACTGACACAGAAAGCAGCAAAGTCTCTTTTTTTTTTTTTAATTTGTGCTTTTTAAATGGTAAGCATTTAACCCACTGGAGCTAATTAGTAGGTATGGCAAAAGAGAGCTGTAGTGCTGCTCCACACCTCGTTTTCCTGCTTGCAGACAGATGACGCTATTAATACTGGGAACCAGCATCCCAGTTTGCCTTCCGGGCTCTGTAGCGCAGCTGAGAAGAGGCACTGCCATGTGTACCTCCCTTTTCCATGCGTAGGCAGTGACTGATGGAACATGGCAGTGCATCCATGCTGAGAGAGAAAGGAAAGATTGCTTAAAACACTTCACAGCACACAACATTGTGTAACAAGCAATAAGAGCATGTTTAATTGTGGATCATTGCAGGGGAAGGAAACATGAGTTCTGCAGGACTGTGCCCAGGACTCCTGACAGCACAGTAGCATTTCCAGAGTGTGCAGGAGATGAAGGGTGGGATTCTGATCTTTTGCTATTCACACAAATTTACTGACTTCAGCAAAGGACATGGTTTTCTCCCACTGAACAGATCCAAAACCTGGTTCCCAATATAAGAGTAGTGTAGCATGGGTAGAACCAGGTCCTGTCCCCTTTTATTTCAACGCCTCATCATTTTCTTTAAGTTGAAGGGCAACATTAATCCATTTTAGATGTTTTTCTCATCCTGCAATAAAATAGGGCTGGTTTATTTCAACATACTGGAAAGAGGAATCATGGTCCTCACACCTTCAGAAGGTTTTCTGGGTTTATTGTATCTGATTATTGCTGCACATCCAGCATTCTCAGGATTTTTACTGCTCCTTTTCATTAAACATATTTTTACTACATTCCTTATGTAATGAACATATCTGCAGGCAAATAAACACCCAGCAGCAAGTAAAAAGTCTTATGAAGTTCACATTCAAGTATTTAACAAATTTTGTTCCACCACTTCTACAGTCTTTTTTTTTTTTAATACATACTATATTTTCAACCCACAAAAAAGAAAGAAGGGACTTATTATGCAGAGCATAACCACTTGCTACCTCAAACTCATTTTTAAGGTTTCTCTTTCCTTGGGAATTTCTGTTGAAATAATTTCAGTGATTGAATCCTGCTTGCTTCAGGACACAAGGCAGGGTTTAACCCAGAGGGGGAAAAAAGCAGTGCGTTGTCTACAGCGTGACGAAGAAAATTAGTCACATAGATATAATTTACTTGTTTTCTTTCATGGCCTCTAATCCTCCATTTACATGGAGTATATCCATCACATAACCCCCAATATTTTCTGCAGGCTAAGAGAAACTTGAGGCATTAGAGAATAACCAAATAACTCATCTCTCTGGTGTGGCCTCTTGCCTGCTGGATATTTGCAAATTAATATTCTTCCAGCTTTGAGTCCTAAACCAGAAGCCTGTCCTTCTGGCTACTGTAATGATTATAGCTACTTTTCCTATGGCTGCTCCTGATGAATTACTTAAAATTTTAATTTAATATATATTACTTATTACAGTCAGCTGATAATACTACCAATCCTTCTGTTCTAGCGCAAAATATTCCAGGTCTCTCATTGAGATCAACTGTCCAGTCTTTGACCTCGTAGTTTATCCACTTCAGAACCAGATTATTGTCTCGTAAAACTGTTGACATGGTGCAAGTTAATACTTGCTGTTATTTCAGAGGCCAGAACCATAATCTTCAACATAAGGATTTAAGTCCTTTTTACATGCTTTAAGTTTTCAGACTATGGGTTATATCTTGCCATTGATTTTTACGCAAAACTTCCAGTGTTTTTTGCAGTAATTAGGTCTTTTCCTCCTGTGATTTCACACCACAGGATTGGAATGATGCAATCACATTCCTAATACAAATTTATGAACTTTGTATCATTGAATTGGTGCTATAAAACAAAATCATTTTCAGTCCAAAGGGCATGTGTGTGTATATTTGACAGACCTGTGCATCATTCTGGAAACAACCATTTTTCTTAATATCAGCCAGGGAAACAAAGTTATACGTGAGTGATGTTGCTATTATTGAACTGATGGTAAGCCGAAGCACTGTGTTGTTCCCTCCCTGAAATCATTTGATACAACAGTGGCGTTCCTGTTCAAACACTACAAATCAAAAGACACAGACTCGACTTCAAAGGGAAATTGAAATGTCCAGATGAAAGTCGGGATGAAAGTCCAGATGGAAAGACAAGTGCGCCTTGCTTTGGCTCATCAGATAAGTGGGGAACCAGGTGCATGTTTGAATCTTCCCGTCACAAAAACAAAATCTTCTTTTTTTTTTTTTTTTTTTTGTAGGGGGAGCAATGTGACATTTTCTGGGGGGCAAGTCAGTGCACACAGATCCCTCGTTCCCTACCCCTCAAAAAAAAAAAATTTTTTTTTTTTTTTTTTTTTTTTTGGCAGGGGGACCATGTGAGATTCTGCGGATGAGCAGATCCACCTCCACATCTTTAAAAGGTTGGTGTTCAAAACAAACCAAAGTTTATGAGAACTAAATGCCATTTCTTCTCTTTTATACCAATTTCATACTCCCTTTTATGTTGGTTTCCTGTTTCTTTGAAAGCAAGCAAAAATAAACCAGATTTGTGGGATAATTAAACATGTAAAGAAGAAAGATAATGGAAAATTTAGGCACCCATTTGAGAGTCCGCCGTGACTGAATGTCAGCTGCTCCCTCAGGACTGAGCCTGGGGAGCACCTGATCTGGACAGGAGAGGTGACATATAAATATAGTATAAATTTCATCTCAATGCTCCCCCACTTCTCCTGCAGCCCTGTGCGAGAGCAGCCTCCCTGTTATCCTGTCGCTGACTGGCTTAAAACAGGGGCCAAAACAGTGTCTAAATAGCACCACAGAATAGAGGAACCTTAACCCTTCGCACTTTGCTCTGAAATACCACTATAAGGGGAAGGAAGATCCCAAGGCCCTCTGAGAGGTGTGTGCCACCAAACAGACCCTCCTACACAGGGTTACTTTCGCTGAGTGATAGGCTTCACCAAACGCTAAAAGAGGTGAACCAAGTTTCTGTGACATGTAACTTCTCAGTTAAATAACTCTTCTTATTTCTGAGATTTCTGACAAAATGCACTACTTTGTCAGTAAAGCATCAGACCACAGAGATGAGGTTTGGGGTTTTGTAGAAAGTAAAAAAACAATTTGCAATAAATTGTCTTTACTACTACTACTAATAATAAAACATTCCAGAAAGCTACAAGAAATCTGTTATTCTTCAGTTGGTTCTTAACTCAAAAATATTGAATTCTTAAAAGAGGAATTTTGGAAAAAAGGAGTGTGATTTTACACATCTTTTGGTCTCTTGGGGATGCTTTTTATTTAGTTGTTATAACTGTCATCTGTCAACCTCACTTATGTGAAGAAGGGGACTAAAGTTCCCTGTCAGCCAGAGGAAAGAGGCAAAATGCTCACTAAAGATGTTCTGCTTTCTCCCATCAGGATGTAAATCAAATCCTGACAAAGACCCACTAGCAATGGGAACACCCAGGCACTGGGATCTGTTTGAATGGAGTTTACCTCCTCCAGATTTTGTCTTCTGAAGACTAGGTGTGCCCAGTCAGTTAGACAGCTCTGCCAATAGTTGGTCTAAAACAGTGGGTCCTTCCAGAGGGAAATCATCCCCTGTGGTTTACATACCTCTCTTAGGATGGGATAGATCATCTCCAGGAGACACCTAGCTCCATCTGTTGATTGTAAAAGGAGCCGAGATGTCCGGTTTAGGTAAGACACAAGTAGATTAGATGCTATTTTAAAAATAAAATCAAGTAAGATGAATTTCATGACAGATCTGTGATCAATACCTTACCTCTTCTTCTCCCAAATTTGTGTCTAATATAGAATTACCCCCTGCAAGAGGAAAGACTTACTCACCTGAGAGGTTTTCATAAATTCTGAGATCATCACAGTGTCTACAGCAAGAAACTTTCAGTCTGCATCTCAGAGTGATTTCTTCTGTGGTAATACTGTTCTACTCGGTGCAGGGTATCGATAAAAGAGCTAGACTGCCTTTTTTCTAGTGTTGTTTTTCTAGTGTTATTTCATGGTCACTAATATATTGCAATTTATACTTAATCTCTCATGTTGTGTCTCAAGTCACCAATCCATAAACTGATGATCCTTTGCTACCGAGTCGCCAATGATTCCGAACCTGTAACAACACTTTTACAACCTGACTGTTCCTAAACAGATTGTAACCAATGTTTTTAATGTTCCGATGAAGTAAAACTTCCCCCCCCACCCCACTCCCCACCCCACCCCCAGTTTCATTAAGGCCATTTTGAAGTTGAATATATGCTCATAAAAGATCATTTGTGGTTCTTTCTGTTATTGCCTAGACCTCTGGCATTAGTGTACAAGCAATTAAAGAATTTATTCACTTAATATCTCTGGGTGTCTTGATTAACTTTGTTCTTGACATACTAATTTTTGTGCTAAATAAATGTTTATTTGTCCCCTCTTTTTGTTCTCCCCTTTTCTTCTTAATTTAGTGCTCTCCTGTCCAGGTTAAGGAGACTGCTCCAGGGGAAGATTGTTTCTGCTGCTGCTGAGGTGGAAGCCATCCAAATTATACTGGTCTCTTCCTACAAAAAGTGGGGCTGCAAAGCCCGGTGCTCCTCCTGTGCACTCTCTGGGTATGCAGTGGTTCACTCTAGCATCTTTAATTGTTGACTTCTTTTGCGTAAAGAGTATGAAGGATGTCCAGTAAAATAACCTGGGCATTTGTCTCCTGAGGACTATCCCAGACTAGGCACCAAGCTGCTGTTTTTTACTGCGTAGCCGTCATTCCTGTGCCTCAGGTTGAGGGTGGAAATTCAGAGCCATTTTCAAGAAAGGTGTCATTGCCGCTCAGTGTGAAACACCATGTTAGCCTGTTCCACCCTCTCAGAGCTCACCACACACTTGGAGCAGACTGATTTCAACTGAGCTATTTCTGTAGCTATTAGCTGACAAACTAGTCCTTTCCCTTTGGTTCAGCTTTAGTTTATAGTGGTATAAATCAAGAGACCCTCAGCTGAATTCTATTGCAGTTACTTGAATGCATGTGGCATTAGGAAAAGCAAGCTTTTGCTCCCCAAAATGATTTTGTCTCAGTTTGTTACTGCAGAACAGTTGGTTAATGGTGTAGATTCTCTGGAGTCCACAAGACAGTTTATTCCAGCAGAGAGGCAAGCTGCAACTCTAGTGCATGCTGCCCAGGCTGCTCCTCCTTGTGCAGAAACAGACCCCTCCGGATCACACAGGATTAGGCCAGGTTTTAGCCACATTCACTGCAAAGCCAGTGTTCATCCATGGCAAGCCTGAACTTGGGCCACCTCCACCAAGAGAGAAGGAAGGGAAAAAGTACAAGTGCAGCTGGACTGAGCACCCCGCACGAGGCATGGAAGCTTCCTGCTGCTGTCTCTGGCAGGTGCAGGGGACATTATCAGGGTGCCAGGAGGTGCACGTTCCCTCTCTCTGCTCCTGGGCGCTGTGGTGGCTGCCCCTCACATAACCCAAATGCTCGCTTGGCAGCAGTGGCAGCAGCAACAGCAGAGCTGGCAGCCTGGCTCTCCATCCCTCTGGCAGAAGCGAAGGAGGCAGAAGGACATGGGCTCATTTCCTCCTGCACCTGAGCAACTGCTTACTCTGGCTCTGTCTAGACCTGGCCTTGGTCTTATACAACTGTAAATATAGTTTTCTAAACAGTGCTGGCCAAAGCTTCTTCCTTTAAAAATCTCTCTTAATGCCATGTGGTTATTTCACAGACCATGCCTCACTCTGCAGTCCTTTTGGTGCACACAGCAAGCTGGGGTTCCATTTTTAAGGTATCCTTCCTCAAAATAAATAAACATGAACAACCCTGTGTCAGGCCCCTTTGCAGCACTCCCAGAGACTGCATTTGTGCCTCTGGTCCCAGGCAGCCAGTTAAGCAAACGGGTTCAACAGAGAGATCTTTATCAGAAGGGGGAGGGGGGTTAGGGGGTCAGTGATGGGGCGGGAGGAGGGTGGTGGTGGAAAGTGAAAAAACATCAGTTTGGGAAGCTGGAACACTCCAGGACAAGCAGCCCTTGGAAAACCTTAGTCTGGACAAAGCTTCCCTGCCACTGTGAGC
>NW_010433720.1:0-53674 GCF_000710305.1 Buceros rhinoceros silvestris | reverse complement strand
TACCCGCCCTCCCCACCGCTTGCTGCCACAGATGATTGCCACCAGTAGGACGAATGCTCTGCATCAGAGAAGAGGGTGTCTGGTTTCCGGGACTACCCAAAATGGAGGCAGACATTGTTCTGCTGCTGGGAAGGGAGGTCCCAAATGCCATTTCTGCTAAATGCACTCATTACCCACCCCTAGTGGTGCTTTTCCCCCTTGCTGAGTTTGCCGATGGCTCCTCTCCCAGCTCTGCCCGTTGTGAGTCATTCCCTCTTGCTGCATTTGTCATTAACCTCTCTCACTAGCTGTGGCCCCACGAACTGCTGTAGCTAACCATGTCTGCTGCTGTTTGATCAGGCAGATTATTGGTTGCTGCACACCTTACCCTCTGCCTTTGCTATTAAGTCTTTCAGCAAGCCCTGCAGCATTTCAGCATGGTGACATGCTGAATCCAAATGGACCTCTTCCCTGCCCTGAAGAAGAGAAAGCAAATCCTACCCCTCCAAACCTTCCTCTGCCGACATTTCTTCCCTTGGTGCTGCTGGCTTTGGGTGATCCTTCACAGTGGGGTAACACTAAACATGCATGTGCGGAGCTACTTGTTTGGGAGAAACCCTGTCTACAGCTGATGCAGGCGGGGCTCTAGCTGTCTCAGCTGAGGATTTGTCCCAGCAAACACCCTGAAGATGAAAAACACAGTCAAGTAAATGGATGGGAAGTCATCAGCATGGTGCAAAGTGGGAGTAATGAAGAGTCTGCTGCTTGAAAGATGTTATCAGATACTTGGGTGTCCTAAAAATCTAGAATAAAATGAAAGTCAAAAGGTCAAAAAATCAACATACTATGTCATTCCTGTGTCATCAGAAAGGATATATACAAATAAGAATATTTTCTTAATCACAGCTCCAGCTGATGCTAAAAAAAAATAATGTGATTGGAAGTTAATGCTGGAAAAATAATCAACTCAAAGAATACATGAATTTAAAATAAATTTCAGCCTGCTGTCATTTAATTTTCATTGTATTTCAGGCATGGGTAAACAAGGTCAGCTCCCTAATCTCTCAAACAACCCCCATTACAAACCATTCCCTGTATTTTAGACTTGAGAACCATTTCTTTTAATAATAGGAAAGAAAGGATAACTCAGGTGATTAAGAGAGATTGAATTTTTCAGCTACACAGGAAAATACAATGGTGATTACCTAACTGAGGCTTGAATACATACATTATTATTTTATTCCTTTTACTAAAGAAAGCTTTAGGGTCCATTTCAGCCTTTAGGTAGCTAAACATTCAACGTTATCTACTTCAACCCTATCCAGCAGTCAAAGCAAACGCATGCTCTTGAAGTTTGTTTTTGATCAAAGACAGGAGTGAATTTTGGAGTCAGGGAAGACAGAAATCTCCCCTTCCTTTGAGTTCCCTGTTGAGTTCAGTGCTGTGGGATCACAACAGAAATAAAGGTGTACCCTACTGAAAGCCAGCAGATTTTTATCGCTACTTGTGTTTTTTTACTTTGTTCCTTGTATTTTCAAGTTCCCCCACGATAGCTGAGGCTACATTACACTTGGGATTTTAGGTTAGCGAAAATGATGAAAACCAAATACGAATCTTCCAAATAAGTGGACTAAAAGTAGGGTGGTGTGGTAGTAGGGGACTTGCATTGCTAGAGCTAAAAAAGTTTAGAAATGAAGAGAGCACGGGCAGATCAGAGCTGGACGAGCGGAGCTGTTATCTGCGTGGGTTTCTCTGCTCTCTGCAGGAGACCTTGCACTCTGCCACATTGTATTATACATATCCATATATGTACGCATAAGCAAATTAATTACACATAAGTAAATTAATTCGTGTATCATGTCCATGGGGGCTCGGGAAGGAAGCTGAGAATAGTCTTGCATATTCTTCCTATTCTGCTTCTGTGCAGTTACCAGCTGAAAGCTGATGATCACTGTTAGGTTTTGAACCCAATGCAAAACACCCACCAAATTTCCCCTCAGGCTTTTTCAGAAGGAATTTAGAGAGACAGGTTTTTATCTTAGAAAAGATTCCATGTTCCTTTTTGACTGGTAGGAGGCAGAGTGACTGAAAGGGCCCAGAATGCTTGCTCCTGAAGCGATCCATTTAGTTCAGTTCCCAGCCCCTCCATCCCCTTAGTGAATCGTTGTTTGGAAAGGCTTCTTTCAGCTGCTGCAGATGTGCTGCTCTGTCAATTATCAGGCTTAAATGGTAGGGTTTACACATTTTTGTCTCCAGCAAATTCTACTATAGACTTCTTTACCTCTTCCTTAATGGCTTCCTAATGTATCTTAGTGAAAGATGGATATCCCATACTCTCTTTTAAACACCTCATTCCTTAGAGATTTTATCTTGACAGTTCTGCCTTCCACAGCTGGCAATCTCCCAAACACAGAAGCACATTTTTGTCTCTTGTAGGCCTACCATGACTAAATGTTATCGTGGTAATTTTATACTCGAGGTTATCATCGTGCAGCACCGCAACTGCTACTTGCCAGCTTCCTCCGTAGAGCAGAGGGACGGCAGTAGAGCGGGGAGATATATAACCCTGTAACATAGGAACCGAGAGCCCTTGACTCAGTGTGAAATTCGCACACATTAAAAAGCTCGCCTCAGACTGGCTCACCAACATGGGGCAACGGCTGTTCTGTGTCACGGCAGGTGTTCTAGATGGGACACTCTGTGCAAGTGCATGCGCATCAGATGCCCTGCAGAGCTTGCAGGGACACTGGTAATCTACGCAGTTACCTGCGTCCTGAGCCAAACCAGTTGCCATTCCTGATTTCACGCAAAGCAGTAATTGAAGAAATGCTTCAACGTAGACATGCACCACGGTTAATGTCCTTCGGAGTCACATATATCTGTGCTCATTCTGTGCAGCTGCATTTGCTTTCATTTCGCAAAAAATTAGGATAGCAGGATGAAAATCTGCAGAGCAATTTCTGCACATGCTTTCTTAAAACACGTACCTAAAAAAATGCATGCCAGCACGCACTACGTCGTGCCAGTCTGATCCCCAGTGTAACCTTATTGCTGACATGCCAAGCCTGAACATTTTAACTCAAGATTCATTACGCATTTGAAGAGTAGCTGGGTTTTTTTACTTTTTTTTTCCATTTTCAAAGTGATTATGATAAAATCAATAATTTTTAGTATTTCAAGGGTGATATACGGTACTTGCTGAAGCTCATTCTTTGCCATTTCTCCCGCATAGCAGTATCCCCCGTGCAGCACCTTGAACTGACTTCTTATCTATATTTTCAAGTAAGTAAAGAAAACGCAAAATGTGTGTATTACCATTTTTATAAATGCACATTACAAAAGCCTATACTGGATGAAAAATAGAATAAAAAAGCAAACCTGTGCAGCTACAAGAATGTAATTCGGACCCATAATGGGTCTGCTGGCCCATAATGAAAAGTATGAGTCTATGTGAGGGAGAACATTAGATCAGTGCTGCTCAGGGAGATGTGCTTCAGCTCTGAAATGCTGACAGGTCAGAAAAACTTCATTTTTCCTCATCAGTGCCAAGTTTTAAAGTTTTCAATTTTGGCTTTCATCAAGCAATCAAATCGTCTTTTTTTTTTTTTTTTTTTTTTTTTTTTTTTTTTTTTTTTTTTTTTTTTTAAGGCCAGTATTTCTGAAAAAGACCTCAGGATTTTGTGTGCTTCTCTGGACGAAATGCTAGAAATTTCTCAAGTTTATCTTTCTGTGCCTCTGTTGTTGAGAGGAGGGGGAATGCAGCCAGCTATTAAGACTATACTGGTAGCCTATTCTATAACGGTACGTTCATCATGCGATCAACTCTCAGTAAGAATCCTCATCCTATGACCACACTTTCTGACAGAGACGACCGGTTCCAAGGGCATATACTAGGTGGAAACATTACCAAGCGTAATACAAACACATCATACTCCTTCCATATCATACCTGCTGGCAATTTTATATAAACTTAAGGCAGTGCAAAGGCTTGTCTTCCCCCAGAAAGAACACATACAATCGCACCACCAGAAAAATTAAAAAACATTGTCTATGTATTTGTGTATACGTTGAGAAAAGACAGCCATTTCCCCCTTGAAGGAGTGGGAAATAACCCACCCATCTAAAGGAAATAAGAAATACATTTTTGGACCTATGCTGAGTTATCGGTAGCTGAGTGCTTTAGAAAGCTTGTTTACTTACATAATCTTTAATCCTGATCTTTAATCATTCAAGTCACATGTGTTTTAGGCATTATTTAAGAACAGCCATTACAGAGACTTAAAATCCAGTACAAAGACAAGGGGAAAACTATTTCTGCTTTTGCAATATTTAGCATTTTCACTGAGGAGCATGACTGCAAATGACAGAGTCCAGTGTCACATGCCCTCATGCTGTGTGTACCATTAAGGGCTGGGCTGCAGACCCCAGTCTGCATGGTAGTGCAAAGAACACCAACCAGTGTGGTTTAAAAAAAAAAAAAAAGATTACAGGCTGCTTTCAGAGAAACACCTCCCCCACCTTGCCAGAAACAGGAATTCAGCAGCCTGGGGATGGGGAACGGATCAATTGCCAGAAATTAGTCTGCCAGCTCGCTTCCCCATGTTCTTTCTCATTATTGCTCAAATAACCATTTGTACTCACACCAGATGCTTGTTAATCAAGGCCAATTAGTCTATTTTGCTCAGAAAATTTCCAACCAGCAAGACAAATAGTTCAAATAGCACAGGGGTCAACCAAAGCAGGAGCACTGGTGACAGTTTCATATGTGTTTAGCCAAATAGAAAGCAGACGTGGCAAGGGCACGCATGTACATTTCCCACACATATTGTGTTGTGTATTTACCCCAGGGTAACGAGTTGTGCTCGCTCTGGGCAGGCAGAGAGCTCAGACAGCACTTCAGCCACTTCAGGTGTTTGTCCACACGTTGATTTAGACAAACATCCTATGCTGCTTTCCTAATCTAAGTTGCCCAAAATGTCAAGATAAATAAAGCTTAAAGGTAATAATAGTAAACAAGGTCTTCAGGGCTACTTCCTCAGCTGGGTATGCTGGGTACAAGGTCAGCCCAGCCACAGCAGCCAGCCAGCCATCTGCACCTTGCCTGGGGACTTTTCTCTGCCCCCCTTTGCAATCCCATAGCAACCATCCAAAAACCTGACAGTTTTAAATCTTCTCCTGCATATGTCAAAGCAGGTTGAAAAGCCAACAGGCTTGCTGGACTTCTCAAGTTTTCCAAAATTTGGGTTTTAATTGACATATGGTAGCAGAATGTAATGTGATCAGGCAATATTGCTTTGCAGATCCATCATGGCAAGAGGGGGCAAGAAAACAAATCCTCAACATCTGACAACAGAGGAAGGTAGTCTGGGTTGCTCAAAGATCTGCACTATGCCCCAAAATTTCCTGTTTCCTAAATAATCCTTCTGGAGAGCTGGATATAAGTAAAGGAAGGCCAAGGATTTACTACAGAGTTTCTTATTTCCTACCTGTTACAAGGCTGTGGTACTGAAAAGTTTCTGGTGGGGGAGCTTTGCAAACACAGACATAACCTACATCATTATTCCTGTTTTTATTTGCAATTGCCAATAATAAGAGTAATTTTCTCAGAATTTGTCTGTGAGTTTCAATTTCATACACTCACCATATATTCATGCTTGAAAATTACTTTTGGCTGATAAAAGGATATTAATACCTTATTTTATCACGCTGTGCATTTTCTATTACATTAAATCAATACAGCCATATGTGACAATCTCAGTTAATACCAGTATAACTCACAGGTACTTAGTAATCTCTTTTGGTTGATGTAAGCTCGTTAATGTACCTCTGTTTTGGCCTAAGGCCCCCTCCCTTGCTCTGCAGAGAGAATGAAATCAGAGTTTATGCGTGTGTACGCTCATGCTCTTATTTTCAGCACAACAAAAAAATTTCTTTCCTAGGCAGACTAGGACCACCTGAAGTAATTTCATTCAAGAACTGGGCTGCCTTCAAGCATCAGTGGCCTCTCAAGATAAAAGGTCAGCATGTTAATTCAACACAGCCCGGATCCCAAACCTTTCCTCTTCTAGAAATGAAAGGCATTTTCAAGAAGACCTCCTGCGCGTGAAGTTGTTTGCATTTTTGTCCAACGAGTTGTCAGAGGCTTTCTGAGCTCGCAGACCACAAAGCAAAGATGTGTTGCCCTACTCTCTCTGGCTCCTGCTCCAGTGCGCTGTATGCCATGTGGGGCCTCCCAGGGATACAGAGGTGTCTGGGTGATTTGTCATCCCCACACAGCTCAGGCACTGCTGCCCCATGAGAGCATTCCCTGGGAGGCACTCAGGGGACCACCACCCAGGGACACCCCGTGGCCAGCTGCTGCAGGAGCAACCTCAGGAGGGTGCTGGTTTGGAGAGGAGGGGGCCTTGGGTTGGCGTGTTGCTGTCCCACTCTGTCCTCATCAGGGTGTCCCAGGGAATTAATAGGTGCTGGCCACGCTGCAGGGCATTGGCTGGGCGCAAAGCACCTTGCCTCCTTCCTGCTCCTGCAGCACCCAGACCCCGGGCCAAGAGGTGGGCAGTGGCAAAACTAGCCACTGAGAACATTAAAAAATGTTGCATCTATAATGTTGATTTATCTATTTGTTTAAGGAAAAGGTATGTTCAAAAGTGGCTGGTAAATGTGATGGCCCAGCCACATGTGGACATACACACACATTTGCACAAACTAGTATTTCTGAGTGGACTCGCCCTGGGGAGGCTGGTGGTGGAACGACTCTGATATCTCATTATCGGTGCAAACAGAAGAATTTGCAGATTAGTTCCTGAAATATATCTTGTAAAGCATATATATTCACGTCTGCAATAACTAACTCTGTTAGAGGTAGAAGCAGAGTACATGCATCGCAAGTAAATAATCCTTTCCAAAATGCAACAGTATGTAAAACATGAACAGCTGAGTGTTCGTTGAAGGTGACTTCTAGAAGATTTGTCTTAAGATGCTTTTTTTTCCCCACCAGACTCTTTAAGTGCCATAGCATTAATTCTTAAATTACCATGTGTATTGTAACACTCTTGTGTTTTTACTCCGATTCCTTTTCCTGGGGGGAGATTCCAGCAGGACAAACAACTTATGTGCTTCCCGGAAACTGGGCTAAGAAATACGAATGAATGTTTCAGCATTGCAAGAAACGTGCTCTGTTGAACCGTTTTCCAAACTCTCTTCTTACGGGATAGATGTAATTTTGGACCCCAGTTTTCAAAAAGCTGACAGTTTGATTGCTTGTAGAATTAGTAAGGTAGCACATACAAAAAGATGTACTAGTTTCCAAATCCCTTCCAAGACCCATGTGACTGGAAACATCTACTGCATAATTTCCTAGATATTTTGTTTGTGAACAGCAGTTTGATAACTTTTCCATGGAATAAATTTAAAGTTTATTCACAGAATCAGAAATTAATGTAATCTCAGTGAGAGAGAGTGAGAAATAAGTGAATTACATCCAAACTCCCTTAAAGGTTGGAAGACTGTAATTTAATCTTGTAATCTGATAAACCAAGACAAATGAGGCAATTGGCAAACAGGTATTTTAATCACAATACCTCCAGAAAACCTCACAAATAGCAAACACATGCCAGATTTGAAAGACACATTCATTCAAAGTGCTGATTTAAGAAAAGCTGGCCAGTATGTGACTGAATTACCTGCACATTTCTGTGCTGCGTGTATGCAGGATTTTCGATTTCAGATCAAGAACATTGCCTTTAAAAATGGCAAAGGCAATATCCTAGCACAGTCACAACAGAAAGACAGTCTCTATCACATGCCAGAGTCATTAACCTAATAATTTTTTCATGGTTGTAAGTTAACCCCCGCAAGACTTTGCTTTCAACAGCTGCTGCATATTTAAACTTCCCTTGAATTTGACTAACCCTTTGAACAGTTTCATCCCATAACAGGCAAATTTCTATGTCTAGCTTGTAGTCAGCATTTTATGAAACAGTTCCTATTGTTATGAAAATGTTCCTCTGCCTTTTTGTTAGGTGCTTTTCTTTCTAAACCCGGCTGTTGCTGTCTTTGCATTTTTCTGTTCAAAGGTCAGGTCAAAGGTACTGAATGGTTGACCATGGCTATGTGGAGTGTAAGTGAACCCAAGAATGGCCTTTCTGATTGATCATCTATTTAAACAGTGAGAGTGTTATGCCTTTGGATTAAAATGTAACCCAGGGCACTGGAAAACTGGAGCTACTGGCTGTTTGTGAAATATGCATAGAGAACTTTCTATTGCTGGCAGTGTTTGATGTGGATCTGAAATTCCATGTGAGCCTTCCAGGTCTTCTTCCCATAACCTCTGTGAATGTCTTTCCCTTTGCTTCACATCTCATTATAAAAACAATGTCTTTAATACAGTGCATTGGCAAGGAGTTACTGTATCTGCACAAAGGATGAGTTAAAAGTGAAACGGTCTCTTCAACACTACCTCCTAATTTAAGGCAATTAAAAAAAAAAACCCAGCAACCTCAAGTCTTCCTCTTAACCAAGTCTTTACTGAAGAGATTGGCTTGAACCCAGTTTGAGAGCTTACTAAATTTTTGAAGGCACAGCATAATATTCTTTTTAGAAACTTGTCCTTGTGAAAAAAAATTCTACATTTTATGTGTGTGACAGTAGCTGCTATTAATTTTTGGTCTTGAGATTTAATGTAGTACATTGCAGCAAATGTAAAACAAAGAGAAAATCTGATATAACCTGAAAACATCAAGCAGAATAACGATCACTGCTAATGTTCACTCCCACCTTCTGCTGTATCATTACTTCTGCAGTTAAGAAGTTATAAAATAGCATCCGTGACACCAGTACCTGTGCTTGTGCATTGCAATATCACTTAATGAGACATACTTTGATGTAGCAACTGCTGTTTTGAACAGTTTCTTTTACTTCTGAAGACAGAATGAAATCATTACTAGCAGGGAGAGCATAATTTTCAAATTATTAATTTCAAAAGCTAAAAAAGTCTCCAGCCAATTCCAGGCAGCTGTATCTGGGACTCTGTGACCTAATAAAGAATATCTCAGAGACTCACTGCTGACATTTCCTTGTAACAGCCAAGATGACAACCCTAACTCTACAAGCCATCTACTGAATATTAAAACAGAAGGGGAAGGATCCTGGGAGACTGAGGGGGCACCTATGTCCCCTGTTGAAAATCAAACTATGAAAAATATTGATTCTCTAATACTTTTATCCTGTTCCTTAGATTCCAGTTTTCCTAGCAGAGAGCTTTCAAGTTGTGGCTTGATGATTGCAGTTGCTTGAGTGCTGTTATGCCACAGTACGTGTTTAGGACAGCAGGTCTCCATACCCCGTCAAAAATTACTTTGGTGACCCTGTCCATTGCATGGCTAAACCCTTATAACAGTGCAAAGGGCACCACATCTCATTCTGATTTAGTGACTTTTCAAACTGTTGCTTCTTAGCAAACAGGAGACTATATACAATGCAAGGCATTGGAGGGTTTGGCTGTATATGGTTGTGAACAGCGAGAGTATCTCTGAATGATAACTAACATTATTTGATTGTAAGGGCTTTATAACCCACATGGTTCTCCTACCTAAGCAGGTCACAACCATACCTTGGAGTGGTATCCACAAGTCACCTCTTGCTTCCAGTCAGCTCCTGGCATCAGCTCCTATCAGTCAATTACTCATTTTTCAAACAAGCTCTTTCATCAAAGACCTTATGCTGTCCTTTGGTCCATGTGGCAATTAGAAGCCAGGAGGGCCTCAATGACCTGTGGGTCTGTGACTGAATTATTGGTGCTTTGGGAACACAAGGGATATCATTATGACATTAAAAAGAACTCAAAAAACATAAAACCCAAAACCAAAAAACCAAAACAACCCCAAACTCTTTCACTCTTATAAGTCTTTGTATTAAAAACTAGTTGTGAATTTGTTGTTCATTAATTTCAAATCTGAACAGGATTAGTATGACTTGACCTTTGATTTTATCTGTGTTGCTGCAGCTGGGGGCTAACAATGTAGTTTTTTATCAGAAGACCATATTCTCAGAGAGAAAAGGACACTGCCACCTGCAGTCTATGTCTACCTAGTAGTCCAAGGTTGAAAAAGCCTGTGAGTATAAAGTGGTAGAGCCTGAAAGCGGTACAGTAAATAGAGCATATTATGCCATACAATTACTTATCTGAAATTCTTCTGGACAAAATGTGGTATAATTCACAAATGGCTTAATGTTTGTAGTGGCTTATGAAAAAAAGGAGGGAAAAAAAAGGCCTTTCTCAGCTTCCTAAAGGCAGACTGACTCCTTGTATTAGCGCCTCATTTGGCCTAGCAAAAGATAAATTACCCCATTACACTATACCTCCTCTGCCCTCTGGCAGTGGATTAGGTAACTTCAGTCAGGGTACACCACGAGTTATTTCTGTGTGCATTTACACCGCAACTTGAACAACGTTCTTCTTATGCAGGCTCTGTATGCGTGTGTGTAGTTATTAGCGTAGGTCATGGCCCCATTATGCTAGATGATATACATGTACATCATTAGAGACAACCCCAACCGAGACGGCACTGCAGCCCTACCTGCACTGAGCGTAACAGTTCACGCGGCTGAATGTGTTCCCCAGATGTGCTCCCCAGGACCAGACGCTGCAGAAAAGTCCCATTCAGCCGCCTGTGCTGTGCATCCCGCAAGGGGACTAACGGCATGGTTTCAGTTAAGCATGTGTTTAAATGCTTTCCTGGGCAGGGGCCAGAACGATCTGCGTCCTGCTGGACTGACTTAAACCCACACGGCTCCAAAGACATTTGCAAGGGTTGTGTAGAAGTAAATCAAACCCCTAGACTTGGATACAAAGTGAGTTCCATTTTCCTCACACTGTCCAGATGAATCCCATGGAAGAAACAGAAATCTACAGGATTTTCCACTGATGGCATTTTGCCCAGCTCAGCCCTTCTGTGGTTTTCAGAGCTGCGGTTAAAGCTGGACCCCAAAACTTTGGCAGAATGTCATTCCCTCAGAATGTGCAGCTTCATCAAATACAAAATGTTTTGCAACACTCATCCAACTCGGCCAAAATAAGGTTTTGGAAATTAAATGGGAAATATTTTTTCACTACATTTTCAATATTTTAGATAACTTTTTTGATGTCTGGGAAAAGAAAAAAAGCAAGCATATATTACAAATGTGAGATTTAAGGTATAAATACCACTATTCAAAAGTCAGAATGTCCATTCTGTGATAAATATAGCCACTTTGGGTTAAGAAGAGAATCTTTTTCAGCATGAAAGATACAGTCTTTCAAGTTACCTGTGCAAAATCAGGTAGAGTTTCATTTTGGTCCAATAATTTACATGTTTTGTTACATATCTTCAGAGAGCACGTACGCTTGAAAGAATTCATTCCCCAAGGCAGCTGACTCACCTGCTCTATATCAAGGGCTTGCAGGCTCCCAGTTCCCTCTTACCTCCATCTGGAGGAACCTCAGGCAGAGACTTGGGGAGCCTTGATAGCTCTAGCACAAGCCAAAGATTTAACAGTGTCCAGATACTCAGATGCAGAGCTGAACCCTGGAGTTTCTAAAAGGAGGATGAGTGCCCCGAGGGCTCCCTTCTGGGACTGAAGGAAGATGCAGAGCATAGAAACTCTGCAATTCACTGACCAGAGCCAGCTTGAAAAGTAACACTGTCCTAAGGGAATGGGAAGACTCAGTGTCCCATCAGTAATGCCAGTGAGCTGGTGGGAAACCAGGCAAGTAGAGCCCATAGTGGAGGTCCTCTCCCAGTGATACCTGTCTGGGATGTTGCTTGGGATGAGCACCAACTACATCTCAAGAAAAGGAAAAAAAAAAAAGAAATTAAGATTATTAACCTACCTGAAAACGTGGCTTTGTTTTGCTTTTCTCTTATTTCAAAGACAGCTCATGCATTTGGGGCCGAAGGAGGAGGCAAATGCAATTTGAGCAGAAGATAAAGGTCAAAGTCTCAGACTCCTTTGCCAAGTGGAACTGCTGCCTTGAACACGGCTTTAATCACAGTAGGACAATGTTCTTCTCTATTGTACCTTAGTGGGAGATCTCTGTTGGCTCAAACAAAACAGATTCTCCTCAAAGAATGAAATGAGATGACAATGTCGATATTGTCTTTGAATGACCTCCAAAAGAAAATCAGGAAGTGCATACCAAATTTGATTTGAAATGTACTTATTGTACTAACTGGGAAAAAATATTATCAGATAAAATATCCTGATTATACAATTCACCAGTATAGATTGAAACAAGAAATAGAAAATACATGCAAACGTCCCTATTCATAAGTTTATACGGTCTTTTCAATTTTCATCAAGCACAGAAGACAATGAATAGCAGGGGATTTGAAGTGTACAGAAAAATTTCTGCATATCTAGAAGCAGTGAAATGTTATAAACACCCAGATTAATAGAGTAAGAATTGCTTTTCCTTTTCAAATTAGTATGGGGGAGTTTTTTTGCAGTATCCTAATAATTTTGAACTGGCTTTTTGCTGTTAGACATTTGTTTCTTTTCTCTCTATTGAAACTCTATTGAAATCTTTTAACACTATTACCTTTATCCTTAACCTTTAAATTTTTTAAACACGGGTTTTTAAAGGCTACTGTTGCTGCATATTTTTCTTTTTCAAGGCCTGCCTAGATCTGGGCACTGATCTAATGGTTCAATAGCGTCTACTGTTGACTTTTTATTTCCCTCAAGGGAAAAAGAAATTCTGCCTTTGGGAACACAAGGGCAGTTCATCAGAGCTGTGAGCTCAAATTTTATCCAGAAGCTTTAGGAACAAAACTACACTTTGTGCAATACATCTGTAAAAGCCTGAAGCTTTTTTTCTTTGTTTACTATTTTTTTTTATTGGACCCAAGGAATTCTTTCTTAAGTGAATACTAGCACCATCTCTGCTCTGCAGACTTTGTGACTGACAATCATTTTACCTCTGTAATTTAATTTTTTCCCATTTTTTGATCAATTATATCACCGTATTTCAGAAAGGCACAGCCTGCTTTCAAACATAAGGCCTTTTTTCCCTTAACAATTCAGATGGGAGAATAGACAGGACAAAGGGCTGTTCCCTTAACAGCTCAGGGCTATAAGAATAAGAAGGGTGGTGATAATGATAAGGCAAACTAAACTTCTGAAAATATAAAAAAAAAGTGCAAAAAGTTGTCTTCTAATTAGCAGGAGGGCACAAAATGCTGAATAATTTCATTGCCAGAATGCGATAGGAAATTGTTGTCTTGTGGCTGCAGTTCCAGATTCCCCTGGAATCAAACCTGACCTCAAGGGGCTTGCGTTGTCCCAGGCTTCATGAGTGGGATCAGAGCAAGCCCAAATGACAGGAAGGGATGCCCCTGCCCTTACATGCCCACCAGCAGCCCATGGCTCAGCTGTCCAGGCAGAGTGGAGGCAGGGCTGCACTGGGATGCGGTGCTCTTGGCTGGTCCAACAGGCAGTCACGTTTGCAGCTAAACCCCAAAGCTCTCAGTGAAACCTGCCTCTTAGGTGTGTCTCCCTAAAGCTGCAGACACTTTGACCCCATGCTCCTGATTCAAGGGCAGGCCCCACCTCCCTGGTCCTCCGAGCCAGTACATGCTCCCTCCTGTGCACCTTTGAGTCCAAGCCATAAGAAGAAGTAAGGATATTGTATGAGTCCTGCATATGAGCTGTTGCAATATCGTAGGAGCAAGAAATGTAGTTAGTCCTACAAGGTCCCATCACGATGTTACGTACTCCTGAGCAGCAGCATCTTGTCCCATCTCTGATGACTGTTGCCACAGAAGTGCTCAGCAAAAGAGGGGTTTATATACAGACAGACAACCACATAAATGCATCTCCCTTTTACTGTGTGTTGGTGTCCTGTGTATCAGTAGAGCACTTCATTCTGGAACACTCCCATGCAAATGCACAAGCCTCTCTGAATCCTAATGGTTATGCAGGAGATCCCAGATTCCCAGAGTCAGGGGAGTCACAGGATTTGGGATCGGTGTTTTGTACATGATTGTATTTCCAGAAAAAAATTTTTTCTGTGCTTTACTCTGGGGTATGTGCTGGCAAACATTTTGCAATAGTTGCAAACATATCCACCTGAGTTTTGTTTCGGACTTGTCTTGACAGCCACTCGTACTTGATCCAGCTCTAAAGAGGCAACTAGTTAGTCAAGCTGAAAAGTCAAATGTATCCTAGTATAATGGTTACCCATTGGATCACTCACATGCTGATGTGCCAGTAAAAAGAGAAATATCAAAATAGAAGACAAAACACTTACTGTTATTACTTTATGAATTTGTACTTTCTATGGTCATTTACAAGCCAAATAAAGCATCACCCCAAAGAAATTACATTCAAAGAAGAAATACTTCAGTACCTGAAACCTCAGCCTGAGACATAGTGGGGAGAAATAATTGAATCTGTTTCTCCAGTCTAGAAATGCTTGCCAGAAGAGCAAGATTGTCAACAAGATGCCTGTGTTCATACCGGTTAGTCTGAGGCATATGGACAGCGTAGGCTGAGTCTAAGGCGAGGACTTGCAGAGCTTGCATGCAGAACACAGGCACATTCAAATCCTTCCAATGTTACGTTCCTCTCCTTGCCCCCATATCCTTTCAACATTCACTCATGATGGAGAGGAGATGACTCAGTGACACAGCTACTACCTAAAGCATAAGCAATATAGTGCTCAATATTATTCTATATTGATTTTATTGCCTATCAATCAGCAGCGTTGGCAATATTTCTGCTACCAGGATAGATTTTATGTTATCACTGTCCTGTTCACTGACAGTATATACTCCTGAGTTTTCCCTAATGTGGTGCCTGATTGGATTAGCCTTTTGTAAAGCGAATTGATCAAGGCCTGTCTGAGCCCTGAGCTTCTAATATTTCTCGTAAAGAAGCCCATATGCAGGTCATGCTGGATTCACAAAACTCTGAACACATAAGAGGATCTACAGCAGAAAAATCATGATCTAGAATCCAAATCCTCACATTTTTCTGGAATTTAAATATGCATTTGTTGATTTTAAATACTACTTGGATAGGTGATGAAATGAATACTTTCTGAAGTCTGGCTCAAAGTCTCAAGGTTAAAAGCTGCAGCAAGCAGTTGTGCAGGCTGCCAATTATTTCCAGCTGAGATTCCCGCATAAGAGAAGAGGCTGGTAGGCAAATAGGGATTGGTGTATTTGGAAGAGGGAGAAGGTTTCTGTTACCAGGAGCTGGTGATTAGCCTAATCTCTGTTTGGATTCATGGTTGAGCTGAGTTTGCTAAAAAAAAAGGGGAAGACAGTTCAAGCAAATTATTTATCCTCAAACACATCTCAGAAACCTTGGAGAGTATTTTTCTGAGCTTTGTAGCAAATATAATTTTGCTCTTCAGAGATTAGAGGTTGGTTGAATAAGTTGTTCACATGTTAACCGAGAGCATTAGGTTGTTTTGTCTGAAAGACCTTCGAGAGAGAGAAGGCAAGAAATCATTTTTCAAAGAACTGCCAAAGATGGTGGGCCTGATTTCAGCTGTTAGACTATGCCATGACAAGAAAAATGTTTTCTCGAATGCTGATGACTACTGCCATGACTGCAGGGTGTCCCAGTGTGCCTGGAGATGTGATACAACATCTCCCCTGGTAGCTTTACATTTAGGGATCCCTTTCCCAGTCCTCACAGCCTCATTTGATTTTGCAGCATTCTTCAGCTGCAGCTGAAAAGGGGAAGAAGAAACATCAGAGCATCTGCTCAATTACTCTTTCCATGCTGCCCTTCAGAAGGCATCGCCTTGAAGGGTGGGCCAAGGTCCTCCTTTCACCTGTTTGAGTGTCTTAGGCTCTCATGGACACCCATTGCTCCAGCCCATGAATACCTAGAGGTAGTGTCCTTGAATAGACTTACTTACTAGAGGTTGCCTAATAAATGTCCTAACATCTAGATTGCAAAAGGGATACAGATATTGCAAAGGCTAATGATGACTAAAGTTACCAGACTGCTGCAAATCTCTTACTCTTTTTTCTATGTGTCAGCCACTTACATCTGCTAAAAGTACCAAAAGTAAAGATAAATACATGCCAGGAAACATGCTTTATGGCTATGAGCTAGTCTTGCTAGCTTTTTGCTCTGTGATAGAAGGAAAATATCCATTAGGTTTAGCTTTGAATTATGGTGCACCAAATGTCAAGCACGGCATCACTTCAGCTGTTGAGAGTTACGTACATTGGAGGTAAAGAACAGGGCAATACAGGTCATGGGAAGAGTTACTGATGTCAAAAAAATACCTCCATATTTTTATTTTTGTGAACAGTTATATTCTGTGTCCTCCATTCTAGACTCTTCTCCTTGTGCCTCTGCAGACGCAGAGTTAGGATTTCTGAAAGACTAAATGGAAGAGGTAGAAATGAGCTCGCTGCAGGGCTCGCTATGAAATGGGAGAGCACTTCCTTGCCAAGAAGTATAATATTGTAAGGACTGCAGGTGGCAGGTACTAATATGTTCACCATTTCTGTCACTAGACCTTTCCCTGTTTCAGCTGGCAAAGGTTAAGCAGCAAGTGAGCAACAACGAGCTTAAAAAACAGAGCTCCCATCCACAGGAAGTGTCCTACATTGACACTCACAAATCCCTGCAGTTTTCAGAGTAACTTACCCACCACGTTATCATCCCATGGAAAGCCCACACTGCCATAAGCACACCTGTAGCTCACTAAAGGTCCGCCTGGTGCAGGAACATTTGGGACGTGCGCCCAAAGCCGTAACTGGTGTATGGAGAGTTGCTGCCATCATTCTCATTCAGAGCAAACTGGTAAAGCTGATGTGTTGTTTTCAAACCATCCTGGCTGACATAGGAAAACTTCACACGATAATGCTCTGAACACAGAGCTAAATCGAGTGTTGTCCTAAAGACTGCCCAGTCACATCAGAGGCACAAATAGAAGTTATTGCAATTATCTTCTGACAGTCTGTATCTATCCAGAGAGATATTTGCCATCTCATGACAGCAGGATACTCAGCTGCTCCTCAACCACGTAAAACACTTTCTCATCTTGGAAAGGCAGGTGTGAGGACAGTAAAATGTTTCATGCATTTTAGTGCAGCATTAATGAGATGCGGTGGTAGATTCAGGCAGTCTCATTGAAATAAATGGCATGAGGTCACCAGTCCCATTATTTTCAAACCAGCTGACTTGTCAGAAAAGGCTAGGAGCTGCTTGGTCTTTTAGTGTCTTCCCCCTTTCTCTCCATTAATGTAAACTAAAATAAAAAGATATAATACAAAGTTTTACAACCTATTTTGCAAAATGCTGTACTGTGGCAAGGTGGAAAACCTGAATTTTACTGGAACTCTGTTCATTTTGTACATCGTTTCTGCAAGTCTCAGAGCTGCTCCTGAAAAGGAGAAGTACAGAAAAAGAGCAAACAAAAAGAATGGATCTCTAGAGGTGAAGTGGAGCTGAGCACAGAAATAGAAGCACTTGCAAGTCAGACACAGATTCAAGACTCTGGGGCTCAAGCTGAACATCATGTCACATGTTGGAACAGCGAGGAATTGCTTAATAAACAGAGATTTTAATAGGTAGCCTGAAAGAAAAGGAAATTTTAGAGGAATTTTTGTTGTTGTTGTTGTGGCAATTTCTGAGAACCAGAGTCTTCATATATCTATCTATCTGTCTATCTATCTATCTGTTAAAGGCTTGCATAGTCCTACTGAAATCAAATACTCAAATACTTGTGTGCTTGAAGTTAAAATAATGCTTTCCTGCCTTACTGCACCAAGGCAAGAGAGCTCCACACCTTCCCGAACAATCTTGAAGCAGTTTCCTTCTCTAATTTGGCTTCCTCTGCATGAGAAAAAGCTCTCATAAGTTGTCACGTCTGCTTAGCAGAGGCTCTCTTAATGGATAACATGATGTTAAAGAAAAGATGAGTTGTCTTAGGAATACCTCAGTGCAGTAAAGCCAACACAATCAAAGGAGACCGCCCTAATCTGAAGAGAGACACAACCGCCTTCACCCAGACTCTAGTGGTAAAAGAATATAGTGTGTGTGTGTTTAGGCACATTAGGCAGTGAGTCATTTCTGACAGAGAAATAAATTTATTACTTTTCAAGTAATTACTTTTCTGCAAGAGTAAGAGGCCTTCCAGGTCCACAGAAAAGAAACCAGACAGGAATCACTCAAGTTTGTAGACAAGGCAAAAGGTCAAATAAGATTTTCTACAAAATGGCTAAAATAAGGGATTTAATCTGCAATACGACAAACAGGAACCGCGTTCCTATGCTTATCCAAACCTGTTAATGAGGTTATAGTAACATTTAGGATTGATTATTCTCAGCTCATAGGAAAGATGATGAAAAATTATTCCAATAAGACTGAAAAGATTTTTGAAGAAATACCACTGAAAAGAGACTCTAACCCATCCCAAGCCTGTCAGCCCATTACTGCTCACATTTACTTTCCACTACATCGGCAACTGGATGGCAAAACACAATATGAAATCTGCCATGGGAGTGGAGCCACTGCATGCAGGTCTGAGTGGGTTACCTGTCCATCCTCCCTGCCTCCCTACAGCCCATCACACCTGGGTTTCCCAGTAACTCCACCATAGCTACACCACCTGCCTCTTTGCCTGGCACCGTAACCAGAAATGGCAGCGCAACCACAGTGTAAAAAGCACTAATACAGTCAATCCTCTGGTTGTCTGGTGGAAAGCCAGGGGTTTTTGAAGGAGCAGTCACTGGTACAACCAGGACTCAGCGCAACAGGAGTAAGGATATTCTAGCTTCGCTTTTGAAGCAGCCCCCTGGATCTCACCTGATGTAGCAATTCCGCAGCACATAAAAGGCATGTAATTCTGATTACTGCACACAGAAATATATTAATAAACAGACGAGGCCCCATTCACTGCAGTTAGCCTGCCATCAGAATCACCTTCAGTGAAGCTGCTCTCAATTAATTGCTTCTGTTGAACAGGACAAGAAAAGGTGAAGTGACGATTCTGCTCTGTGCGTGTATGGGGTGGTGATCATTGCAAAAAAAGAAAAAGGGAAATCCCACCACCCAGTGTGGCTTTTCTCATGCTGTTTGTGTCTTTGGTCTGCATATGTAATATACATAAGCAATCAGAACTGTGCCACATGTGTCGTAGAGCAAAATGCGAATGAATTCTACTCAGAGGAGCATAGAATTTTATGGTGGCATGACACACACTGTGTATGCCACTTCACAAGGTTTTCATTACTTCTCCTACCCTACCTAGCTACAAGTTTCCTTTTCTGAATGTCAGCCCTTAGAAAATCTAAGGTTGCATAGTTAGGTCAGACACACACACAGAAAAACAACTCAAATAGAAATCCAGAGTCTTAGCTCACCTTAGCAGACCTTAGCTGTAGGTGCTTATAATAACATGAGAAAACCTTTCTCAGCCAGCAGATGAATTCACAGTTTTGAAAAACAGACCTTTTTATTTTTCTCTGGTTGGATTGGCTTACCTCCAGAGGCAGCTAAACAAAAGGGTTCAGATAACAAAGCAAGATTTTTCTTCCTGCTTTCTAACGGCTTTGGCCTGAAGCACTTAAAGGAAAATAAAAATCTGCCAGGTGATAGTCTTAAATCAGGAAGATGAGAAAATCGAGAGGAAGCAAGCCATTCAAAAGCAGTCAGGAGCCACACCAGCCCGCTCTGGTGAAGCGCAGCTGGCCATCCCCTCAGAACTCTCACTGAGCCTCTCTGTTGGGCTCTAGTGTCTGTGTTAATCATATGCTCTTAGTAAAACATGTAAATCTGCAAAATGTATTATCCTTTTACCACCCATCTGTAAATAGAGAGGGGCAAGCTGATTCCAAACATATTCATGATCAATTTTTCTTGATTTAAGTTTCCTGGGTTTTAATTTATTCAGGCTGATTCCGCTGTCCCTTCCACCTGATTGAAGCATGAGTGCACCATCAAAGGCCCTGAAGTTTCAAAGCCCAGTGCAAGTAAGGCAGTAACCAAGCCTGGTTCCCCAGGATAAAATCCCAATTCCACTGATGTCAGGACTTCAAGAGGCAGAATTTACCACGTGGCCAATTTAAACCCCATTTCTTTCACTGATGTAAACCCTGGCTTATGCATATACAGAGGTGCTCATTCCACCTCTGCCTATTTTTTTTCTTCCAGGACACATAAGAAGAGGCTTAAGGAGATGAAAGAGGAAAGAAAGTGGAAGCAGTGTAGTTTCCTTCAGCTTTTTATTGGCAGATAAAAGTATCACCACTGAAACCAGCGATGATTTATTTATTGGGAAAAAAAGGTCAATTAAACTTTATAGTCTCTAGTACTCTGTTAAAAATAATAAAACTAACAGATATATTAAATAATGGGTTTACATTAAGGGCAAACAATGTTACCATCTGCCGTGTCAATCAAAGTGTGTGCTGAAATTCTTCACTGAACTGGAACCGCAGAAATGAAAAGGGATACAGGAGCATTATGGCAGCCTGGGTTATAAATTACAGGCAGTAGATATATTGCTATGAAAGCTATATCATTCCTTAAAATTAGTTCAACCTTCTTGACCTACTCCTTTCCTCCAAAATTTCATCTCTTTGCATGAACACTTCTTGGACTGCTGGGTGAGAATTCAGTGTCCGAAGATCTGCAGCATGCTAAAAAAGAGAGAAACAACAAATACTTTGACAGATTATCTCTCAGGCCTGGCCATTTCTGTAGCACTTCATGCATTCTGATCAGACCTCCCAGCTTTAATGAATGCACCCTGGTGGAGACCGTGAGGGCAATAGCAGTGGTTTTGCAAGGGGGTGAGATCCAGTCGTGGCTTTTGCAGTGGGCAGTGCCAAAAACTTGCCTGTTTCTAGCCTGAGCTGGAGAATGGGTGACGGATAACCAGCTCCGGGGAGGACTCGTAACATTAAGATAAACGAGATCTTTGCGTATGTGGAAGTATTTTTCCTGATTCCTGAGCAAAACTGAAACATTGGTGTGCAAGAGAAATTCTGTGCGAAATGAAGATCCGATAAAATGTTACTTTGGGACAATCGAAACTTTCCACCAATATGAAATCAAAGCATTTTGGTCCAAGTTGAAAAAAAATAAAAGCTTGGTATAGCTTGAAAGCTTGTTGATGTGTTTTTGTGTGAAAATAGCAACAATGAATTGCATGTGGGAATAAATAATTTCCAAATGAAGACTGAAAAGATCCCATTCCAGAAATATTCACACAGACCACTTCAACCTTACAGGAATGCTTTGTTTTGGGACAAGAGGTTCTGGAAACAGACAGCTAGGACTGATAATTTTTTTTCAAAATACTGCAAATAAGAGAAAAAAATGGCACTTCTCACTTAGAAGAAATGTTGGTTACAAAACAAATAGTTTGACTGTATTTGCTGAGCTCCAGCATTAGTTTCTGAACTTGAGCATCAGGAGACAACCTTCAAGTGGCATTAGCTGTTGCTAAGATGGCACTGGGTGAAGATCCTGGTCCTTGCTGATACTTAAATAGCACTTACTGTGAACTCGTGGGATCATTCTTATATTCATACCTTGGTGGATACAGTTCAGAAGTCCAATCCAAGCCCGAAACTGTACTCTTTTAATCCTGTAGACATCCTGACAGTTGGGTACAGATGCCATAAGCAACATGTGGCTTTTGTTTTATTTGGTTGTTTTCAGGAACAGAGAAGCAGACCTCTGTTTTGCAGGAGGCAGCTTTCTTTCCTTTGGGGGACCAGGTTGAGGGCCAAACGCTGCTAAGAAAAAGCAGGTCATGGTCTGAAAAAGAAGGGCTGTTTCCCTGTGCCTCACTGTATCGATATTTATTTGTTTTCTATTTACTGGCCAGAGGTGTCTAGGGGAAAGTTGTGAAGCATTATCCATGGCAGTGCAACCCACAGACAGACCATAAGATTAAGATAAATTTCTTAATTTAAGAATTATTTTGATGGGGTGGGAAAGGGCAGCTCAGTTTTGTCACCTCTGCCAACAGCCCCCGGCATGCACGACTGCTCTCATTGTGGAGGAGAGCCATGCCTATCAGCATGGACATTAGATTTCAGCCATTACTGCAGGCAGAGCAGCAGCAGGAGCTTAGCGACCCCCCTATGCCTACACTGCCAGACCATTTTAATTGCAACCCACAGCTTAAAGTCTTCATTAAGTTTTCCCGAGCCCTGCCTCCTCCTCTGTAAGACCAGCCGCTTGCCGTCCTGACCAGCAGAGAAGTGAGGAACATCTGCAGTTCAAACTTGATGCATATGCAACAGCGGTCTCAGGATTAAAGGTCAACAAACTCCTCTGACACCCAGGACCGTGTCTTCCTTGCAGGGTGTCTGGTGTCTTTTGTTTGAAACTCTATACTTCCTGCCAGGCTTTTTGCCCACTCACTCAGCCCAACTGCTCTAAGGCTGGCGCGGCGCCTTAGCAAGCTGGCCAGGGCTGTCCTCGCACAGTGGCAGCCCAGAAGTGTGGGGGGGCTGCCGCAGGCAAATAATCGGGTCCTTCCCTTGGTTTCTCATCACAAAGCCCGGAGAGAGGATGACTACAACAGCTGCAGTGCTGGCTCACTCTTGACAAATGGTCCTGTCACTCTTCTTATTGATTAGCAATGTTATGACATTTCCCTTCAAAAACACAGATGTGGCACGGGCAGCGACAGGAGCACCGCTCTGGGAGGAACATAATGTTTGCTGTTGTTCCCATTCTCCTCTCTGCATCTGTTCATATCTGTGACGATGGCTTCATGCTCTGACTCTTTTATCAAGAAGGAGTGGGAGCAGGTGAAATCTTTGTCTGGGTTAAAGGCAAATAAGTATTGTCACATCAGGGGACTGAGTGTGCAGATGACAATCCTGGTTTTCCCCCACCCCGTACCAGTGTGCAGGGAGACACCTGGGCACTCAGTCTAGCTCATGTTTGCAAGGGAGAGTGAAGGTGTGGTGAACCCATACATAATTTCAGATTCCTTTTGGGAGGTCCTTGGGTCAATTTTCTGTCTCAGGTTATATTAGAAACAGCCCATAATAGTGCTTATGAAGTTTCAGCGGTATGTTTGCGTGCCACAGGTCATCCCAGGAGCACTGAGTCCTTGCAGACTACTGCTTCATCTCCGCACACAGTGCTTTGCCAAATCAATCTCATGTGGGTACATACATGTGTGTGAGCCCATGAGCTGTGTCAGGGGAGGCTTACTCATGGGTTTGTCAGTTGTGTGCAAAGAAACCTGGAAGCATTTCAGCATGGCCCTCAAAGGCCAAGTTAGGGCCTGTCCATGTTGTGGGGGGGAGGAGAAGCAGTACCCAGGTGAATGGGCTTCACAGCCCTCTAGGGAAGCCATCCTGGAAGAAGCCATCCTTACATCCCCTAGAGCTTCCAAAGGGGATGATTGCACATGAGCAGAACTGTTTTCATGTGGGTGAGTCCTAACTGCACTTCACCTCCATGGAAATCCTTCCCCCTGTAATAGAGAACAGTGATTAATATCGCCGGGTTATTAGAGAGACTTGGAAAGGGTAGCTAAGGAAGGAGGACACCAGATCTGATCTTTGGCATGAGGAGGAGGAACTCTAATGGGGACAGCCTAAACTAGTGCAACTTCTAAGCATCTGATTAATAAGGGATGGCTTGAAACATGTCTGCCTGAGCCAGGGTCTTCTGGGGGCTGGAAATCACAGAGAGCACCTGAAAGCATCAGGACACCAAGTCTGAGATGGGTCATTCCATGTACAGTTAAACGGTGCATTTCCAGAAAAAGCCTGTGCTAGTGGGCTGGGGGTACCTTCACACATCTCTGCTCCATGCTCAGATTTTCACTGTTATGACATGCCCTGACTTTGCTGCTCTGACCACACCAGAGAGAAATCCCAGCTGGTACAGCAACAAAGCAACATTTTCCTCAGTAAGAGCATAGGACCTGACCTCCTTGTGTCAAATATTTACAGGCCGAAAGACAAGTTTAGGAGGTTCCCTCTATTTTCACTGGCATGAAGGAGACTAAGTTTTTTTTCTCCAAGCATACAAAATATGCCCAGTTTAATCTTAAAATGGCTGAAAGCTTTTCTTCCTAGCCTGAAGCATTTAATTCAGCTTTCAGTGAATACTTGGCATGCTTCACAGGGAAGCTAGTTCAATGAAAAGTGCTTACCTTCCAGTCCTAAAGGCTGTTCTGCGGAGGTTGAATTACAGGACCGTGCATGGTCTGCATTAAGATCTTGGAAATTCCTGATAAACTAACCCTATACACAGCAGCTAATGAGCTTGTTGTATTTAAGGAATCTCTGTACCTTTTGAGTCAGAAAAAGCAAAGTCTGTCCAATATAATTTCTTTCCCTGACCAAAGTGTCTGGCAGTGCTTATACAGCTGAAATGGGCTGATCCACAAGCCCAGTTTACATGAACTTGAAGCAAAGCACATTAGCATGATTGTGTAGCCATCGCTGTACAGACCATGCTGGTAATAAGAAGCATATTTGTGAATGTTTCTTGTACAGCTTTCAAGCATATTTTACAGCTAAAAAAAGAGATATAGTCTAGAGGGAAAAAAGAAAAATACAACAAATACGTGGTTTTGACCCCAAGGCAACTTGATGTAGATTAATATGAGTTAAATGGAATGTGACCAATTTGTAAGGAATTTGGTTTGTATCTTGAGAAATTGAAGATGAGATCATTTTTTCTTGCAATCAGAGTAAGCCTTAGGCTACAAGCTCTTGCAGTCTTTACCATTGCCACAGGCCTTCTCTTCTAATATACTAGTGTATCCTAAAATACATTTTACAACTCTCATAGTCCAATGTTGTGATAGATTTGCCAGCATGATACTTCTGCTGCCTTTCCTTGGGGAAAAGCCTCCATTAGTTGTGATGTGTGCTTATAGCTTCCGTTGAGTTTCATCCATTTTTGTGTAATATTATATCCATAGTTGTTTATTTATGCAAAAAAAAACCCAAACAGTTGCAGGAATCTACATCCTAGAGAGTATTTAGGGACTATATAGCAAGGAAAGCATTTTTCTGCCAAAGGTTCAGCGTTGTTTTTGAAGGTTGTTTCAGGCTGGCAAAAGGCCAGTATTTTGTGGGTTCTTTATGTTAGAAATTTTTACTTTCATAAAAACAAAACAAAACAAAACAATCTCAAAATGATGCAGTGTGTTATTAATGATCATAAAAACTCCTTGCAGTTTGGGATTTAAAGGTGAAAACTTTCAAGTGCTTTAGCAAACAGGTATGACAGTATTCTCAGTGGAATAGCTGGTCCAGAGAAAGACTAACCGAGGTCACAACGAACTCAGTAGAAGGCTTCAAATACCCAGGGGCTCCATACTTATGAAGGAAGCTGGACTTCCTCTAAAATTCATCTCCCTTATCACATCACACAACCTTCCCATAGCAGCAAACAGACAGGAGACCATCTCAGATGTCTCAAGTTCAGCTTAAGTTTCCACCCCACTCTTTGCAGCTGTAATTCAGGAAAAGATTTACCTTTGCTTTTCGAATGACCTAATAAAGTGCTCCAAAGGCACAAATCCAGCAGTTAACTTGAATATGCCCTTCACCCTTCTATGCCTAAGAAAAAAAAAAGAAAATCTATGACATGTTTGGCAGTATTCCACTTGGGCGTGTGGGCAATCTCATTCAGGAACATTTGGTAGCTATAACAAGATATTCAGTAATCGTTAAGCTCATTTGTTTGAATAGTAGACAAAGAGGGACAAATAGAGGTTGCTTTTCACTTAATTATTTATTTAAGAATAAAAATACAAGGACTGAAAGATGGGCAATCTGGCAATTGTGACTTCAAGCACAGAGACATGGGGGAAAGCTCATCCAGGACTTCTTTGCACCTCCAGCTACCATCATCCATGCTACTGGTGGAAGCAGCTACACAGTTCTGCAATTGTTAACTCTAGATAGTGCTTTGTTCTTTTTTTTTCCCTTGAGTTGCTCAAACTGTGATATGCCACTCAAGAAGCTTCATAAAATGGTATGTGGTGCCACAAGCTGCTCTTTCAACCACTTCCTCACTTGTATTTGGTCTTCCTGAAAGTATCCCAGTTGGAGGAGTGTACCTGCACTGAATTTTCAGGGTTACAGCCCTTTATGTCATGGCTGGATTTGGCCTTTCCTACCCAACACAGCCATTCAACCCTTTATTTTCAAGACTTACTGTCTATTTTTCCCCCCACCATATTTCAGGATGCAGCCTCCAATTCTTCAGGGTACCTGCGCCAATCGGCCTGGGGATGATGGCAAGCTGTTCATCAAGGGCATGGGTTAGGCAGAAATTCTCTTCTCCCTCCTGCTCTCCAGCCTGAGATAATTGCAAAACTGATGGGCTCTTTCTCCTCTAAGTTCAGCAGCAAAGCCACAAAGCATATAAGAATAATTCAGCCACAATTAGCATTGGTGTGAAGCCAGGGCCTCCCACAGATGAATCTGCCTGGTCCAGCGCAGAAGCTACAATCTCTTTAATGATAGGAGGTTTGACTAAATTAAAGTTGACCCTCAGGCTTCTGGCAGCTAAATTCCAGCAGTAACCTTCCCTCCTACCCTATCAACAACAAACTACAAGCGAGAAGGGGAGGAAACCTCTCTGTTGTTAACCTTTACAGGACAGTGGATGTGTCCAAATCAGACAAAAAACATGATGTCTCCCAGTGAAATGCCATAAATAGTACTATCTCCTAGTGTGATCTTTGAGAGAATCCATTTTGGGGAAAGAACAGAAGAGGAGTCCTAAAAACTGTGCGTGAAAAATGATGAAAGTTGCTTTGAAGTGAGTCCAAGAGCTGCAGTGCATTCAGCAGCTTCCCCCTGGAAGCCCTTGAAATTCTATCTGCAATAAAAGGTACCAAAAGAAAACAGCTGTCAGGAGCTGTTAAAGTGGAAATAATATGCAGTTCAGAAGAGATAAACAGGATGGGCACAGACCAAAAAGAAAAAGAAGATATGGATCTGTTACATGATGGGAACAGCCCTTCTGTCCTGGGCTGAGACTATGACCAAGGAAATATCACTGGTTTTAGAAGAGCAGGCTGGGAGAAAACAGATTTAGCACTTGGTTTTCATGGGAACATGCATTTTGCTTTGCACTGAAGGACGGTGGCGTTGGACCTGGTCCCCTCATTCTTCGCTGAATATGCATTTTCTTGCATAGAACAGATTAGGGTGTAGGGGTGTCATGCTGAATGACGCTGCAGGAGCAGAAGCGAGTCTTTTGTACCAATATTCCTCTGGTACCTGAGAGAACAGTAGCTGGAACTGGAGCCACTTTCTAGTTTTAGGACAGTGAGGCACTCCTCTTGCTAGCTGGGCAGTAACGCTCTGCTGCCAGATGTAGAGATGTGTCCAGCCTTTGCGCAACTCTGAAGCAATGTCAAGGCTGTGGACAAATCTAAAGCCTGCTTTTGCCCTCACTGGTACCACAGACTTTGGAAACAGAAATTGGTGGACTAACACTGGCATCAGAACAGGATCTGTCTGTGTGCAATGCAAAGAAAAACATTGCTAACAGAGTGTGCAAGGACCTTAACCTGTTCTGGTTTAGAGATGTAAATCGTAGTTATTGCTGCGGTTCCCAAATCATCTCTGTAGATCTCTACTGAAGAGACTGAGAGCAAAAAATGCCCATGGGAGGATGGTGAGGAAGCCACATGCAACCACATCTGTGAAAAACGCTCATGATCTGATCTGCTATTGACTCCACCCATGCTATTACTAACGGAAAGTCTGCTTAGAAACCTCTGCTCAGAGAGGAAGGAATATTAATCAAAACTTTTGTTCTGTCTTTACAGATGCGCTTCAGATCAAAAGAACTTCTAGGGAAAAACAGTAATTCAGAGATGTGGTGGGAGTGCAGCAGAGAGGAGCTGAGTCATACTTTCCATCTGCTTTCATTTCTGTTTTATAGAATTCTTATTCTGCAGCTCCAATGTAATTATATGTGTAACAATTAGACTGTCCAAGTGATAGGACAAAAGCAAAACTCCATGCCACACAGCTCCACAAATTTTCCAGCCATGTGTATTTTTTCAAGCAATGTTAAAATACGGAGAACCAGCCACCGGTTAATTTTAGAAAAGATGTGAAAATGTTCATATCAAGTCATTTTGTGGGTGACCTAAGAAACTGTAGGAATAACACGTGGCATGGTGTACTTCCAGTTTCCTTGAGTACTCAGATTGGGCAGGGCGGTGCTGAAGAGAAGAAAGTAGACCCAGCATTTATGTTTTATATGTGTATATGTTAAAACGCCTTCATTTGGGAAACATCTGGCACCTTGCTGAAAGCTAAAGGATAAGCAGAGAGAGAATTGCATCTGTAACAGTAAGTACCATTTTACCCTGCGGGCAACTCCTTTGCCTTCAGAAAGGTCCCAGATACTCAAAATGCTTTGGGGGCTTAAATACTACTTTAGAGTTTAGAGTTTAGAACACCTATTCAGAAAAGGACTCAGGCACTCTCATAGCTCCTGCGGCTCCAAGAATTTTGATTTTGATACATTTGAGGCTGCAAAACTCTTTTCCATTTGCACTGGTTTTATATGGATTTGCAACTGATTTAGCTCCCTGTGCAATCAGTGGGCATCCCTCTGCTTTCTTTAATAGATGTTGTATTGGGTGTTAAAGAAGAGCAATTCAGTCTACCTAATCCATATGTACAGATACTGTTGAGGTGGCTTATTACAGGAACAGAAATTGGCCTGGGTGAAAATGAAGTGCTAAATATGTCCAAGAGTTGGGAGACTGAAGAAGCCACCAGCAACGGAAAGGTGGTTCCAATATATATAGGAATACTAGACTGTATACTGTGCAATTCCATTTTCCCTTACAGCTAAACCCTTTGGAATTTGACAAAGTCTTAAACCTCTTCTAAAGGCCTTCGAGCAACTGAAAGAAATTTAATTCTGAATTACAATCTGACGATGCAGTTCTAGATCTAGAACTATTGCAGAGAGACTATTCCCTATTATATTCTGTAGCTTTTATAAGCAGATGACTTAAGACAGAATTCATTAGAGCACTGAGTTTCATTCTTCACAAATTCTTCACAATTCTTATAAGTTTTTCACTGAGCAGTTGGCAATAATATATTTCTACCTGAATGCAGGCAGCTAGCAATTAATCTGTATGCGAAAAATAGAGATTTTACCATTATCATGAACTTATTGCCTAGATAGAATAACTGCATATACTTTTTTATTGTTTGCAGAGATATTTAATAATAAACATTCTCAAGGTTTTTGCATAAGGCCTTAGGATATTAGAATGGCCAATATATTAATCTAAGTATATTAAGCTTGGATTTCCTTCCACACTTTTGGAGTGTTAGTTCTGATTTTCTTTGATATAAGTGCAAATTGGATTTGGACTTTTAAATTTTAATGTTCTGAAGTAATTACATATGTGCCCTTTTCTGTGCTAGATGGATACGTGAATTATTTGTGTTTACAATAATGCATAGGAAGCCTAAACTAAAAACCTGCAGTACAAAGAGGAAAACAAGGTGGTCCTTGGCTCAGTCTTCTCTGTACATCTGCCTCATTCTTTCTCAGCAGCCTCCAAACACAATAATTCTCTTGTTAATCTTTTAATCCCACTTCATCTTTATTTTAATGAGAGGTTTTCTCCTAACATATTTTTTTCATGACAGTGCAAATCAAAGTGAACATCATTTGTAAGACATTCTGATGATATTGGATAAGTAGAGTGAACACCATTCTTCATCTGCTCTTCCAGCTCAGTGCAACATCTGGTTTGTATGGGAGATGGTCTATGCTGCTACTGCTGATCCAGTGTCTGATGTCCTTGAGACCTGGCTGTACATTGGATTTTCCATCCTTTTTGTATACAGAATCAATAACACATGTGAGGCATTGAACGGTTAGTTCCAGTGTGGGATTTTTTTATGTTTGCCATTTGTCTACTCTGATATTTGACTTTCCAAATATTGTTACCTTGGCTAATTTGAAACTTGAGCCTGTGAGGACTTCTTTGGCACTCTGCAGAAATAAAATGAGAGTTTCATGTGCTCAGCAAATTCTCTGCATCTTTTGAGATGAAACCTAGTTTTCAATCTTCATGACATTTTATTCAGGACTCAGTCTCAAGTAACCTATTGAAGTTGGTGTTACTGAAAACCACAGAAACTTCGTAACGCTGATTAAAGTTAGCCACATCCTGTTCACCCAGTGACAGCTCTTTGTCTTCCATCATCCATCAACAGGAAGGTTACCCCCAGCGCCTGAGGACAGGAGCGACCAGATCCTTACCTCCTGCACCAGAGCTCAGTCCTGCAGCTGCTGTCTGCACCAGTCCCACTCATCTTTCCAGCAGCACCAGCCCCTGAGCTGATGCAGAACCAGGGCCTCCGGCAAAAGGCAGCAGGATGGCTTTTGCCTAAATCGGGAATGATGGCATTGAAACCAAAAAGCTATGGGAGAGAACAAGGGGAGCACAAGGACGTGAAATCTCGTTATATCCCCACCCTCACTTTCCTCCCCTGATCAAATTTAATTTGATAAAATAATACAGGCAATAACTGCCACAGCTCAAACCACCCAGGAATAACAAAATGCATGCAAAATGGTGTATTCAAAGCAGCATGTAACATTTCTTAATGCAACATGTTGCCCTTTAAATCATCATTTGAGTCTTAACTGTTGGAGCAACCTCAATATACACTGTCTGTCTCCTCAGAAGTGCCCTCTGGCAGGGAACAGGCTCTGTGTGCGGTGTCTTTGTCTAATTGCATTGTGGCAGAGCACAGTGAGGAGAAAATAGAGAAAATTATCTAGTTAATTCCACAGTCAAAACCTGTCTGCGGCTGGAAAGTGGAGGAGAGTTGCGTGCTTCCTGCTTTGCTGAACTGTCCTGTGTAGGATGTGAAACACTGGCATCATCCCGGCCACTCTAAGTGAGCATTAAGAGGCAGGTTGCAGTTAGCTGCTTGCATTTGTGCACATTCTCTGGTAATGGTCAACGCAACTATAATTATTGCATGGGTATACTTGGTTGGCTTTCCCACAGGCTATTTGTTACTATATGCAAGTCTGGGAGAGGCAGAGAAGTATTACAGGACACAGGTACTTTTTGCTGACTAGTTAGAATGATTTCTTACAAGCTGAAGCTTTGCATGAATGTCCTTGGCCAATATTTGACATGGCTTTTCTGTGCTTCTGTATTTAAAGTGTTTTTAACTCAAGAAGACAAACACATTAAAAATCATCATGCAGAGTATCCCACTTTACATCTCACGACTTGAGCCTTTGTTTGTGTGCCTTACCTCTCAATTACACTGTCAGCTTTTGCCTTTTTTTATGTCCTACCTCATAAAACATGCCCTAATGTCTGTGAGAGGGTAAAGCAGCTAGGAAAGGTGGCTGCCCCTCTAAACTGTGCTCCAGGAGGGCATTTAAGGAAAGGCAGTCTCTTTTAGGAGCTTGTTGATGGTGCTGCTGCTGCTGTTGTTGTTCAGGGGAGGCAAAGGAAGACTTTGTGCGATGAAAATCTGCCTTGCTCCAGCAAAGTGACTGGGCTCTGTACTAGAATAAAACCTGTGCCCTGAGACAAGGTTTTGCAGTGGGTACTTTTTAACAAATACGCTTAATATAGTAGAAAAATATGGAATGATGTTCAGGATATGAAAATAACCTTTTCTGTGTCTCTCAATAACAAGGACATGCAGGCAGATGAGCCTGGACCGTCATTTCAAAAAAACATCTTCTCATTTTTAAATCAGTGGGAGCACTCTTGAAAAACAACGGCAGAACATAAAGCTAGCTTTATTTTTCACAATTTCTTGTACACTGGCTGTGCTAAATCAGAGCCGATGAATAACAGTTGCATCAGGAGTATCTTTGCGAGAATGAAGGTGTGGGAAGGTATCCAGCACAGCATTAATGCAACCCCACTTCTTGCAGCAGTGCTCTGTTCTGCCACAGAGCCTCCAAGTTTGCCGAGGAGAGGATGAAGGGGGAGTGCGGTCCAGAGGGGGAAAGATGGATTATCTTGTAGCTGACCCATTCTCTGTTCATCTCTGTGGCACCACATCCTTTGCCACACAAGTCATAAAATTTCCTACCAGTAGCTATTTTGACAGTGGCATAATAAAGCTCAGAAGGGAATGAAGAAACATATCCAGAAGTGTCAAAATAATGTAGCATACTGTGTTTGTACTAATGTAATAACACTGTGGGTTATCAGGAGTTGAACCAACACAAAAGTAAAGCTGAAAGGCTTTATTTTTCCAGAGGATCAGACATATTTTGCTTTTGCAAAGTACCTTGACATATCTTGAGTCCTTCTTGTTAACCTAAGAAGGAATGATTTCCTTGGAAATAAGCATGATTGCTATGAAATTCTCTGGCAGGAAAACAGGCAAGAAAAATATATTCTAGTATCAAAGGGATCCGGAAAGACATGACTGAAACCATGGGTTTAATTTATTTTGAACAATTTCTCATCTGGTAACATTTTCCCATACTCTTTTAATGGCTCTGGTATTCTTGTTGCATTCTAAAATTAACCTTCACCTTACCTGAACTAAGGAAATTTCGTAACTACGTCCGTATGCAATGTTGTATAGGGTTGTTAATTGCCAGTACTAATGCTGCTACATATTCCAATTTTCTTTGAAAAGCAACATAATGGAAACTGAAATCATATCAAATACAATGATAATAAATATTTTAAAAATCTGTATATGTAAAAGTAGTAGTCAGAAGCTCCCCTGTTACTGGTTTGCAGCTGTGTCAGATGCTTTAGGAGCACACCTCTACGCAGCAAAAGGCCATGCACTGCTAGACCTGACGTTGGTATGAAATACGACAGGAAGTAAAGGTGTCGAAAAATGAGGTGACCTGACCAAGGCAGGTTGTCAGGTGTCACAGGGGTAGCAGATAAAACTCAGGACTCAGGAATCCCTGATGGATAATCTGTCCACTTATGACACTGTCTCTGGTTTGAACCCAGCCACCACTGAAGTCATCCCAGTGCAGTTCCATGTGTGAGACCTGTTTTGCCTCTCTCCAAGGGGAGCTGGAGCCAAGCCTTGCTGGAGCCAGCGGAGAGGGATAGTTTTGGTTGATGTTTGCTCCAGCTCCAGGTGAGCACCAAGTACATTTGGTCAACAAAGCAATGCCCAAGGAAACGCTCCTGATGCAACGTAGCAGGAGTGGGGCAGAATGCCTGTTGTGCTCAGCAGATGCTTGCAAGATTTGGTTTCTCCTGGCCCTCAGTGACAGCAAAACATTTACAAATTGGCCATGATGTATTTGAAATGAAGGGCAGTTTTCTGGGCTGAAGGGACCAGGGAAGCCCTGGGAACCTGAGCAGAGAGGAATCGCAGAGCCTGGCCATTGTGAAATTTGAGGTGAAAAGAAAACAGTCTGCTTCTTCAGGCTGTGGAAAAATATAGTCTAGAAATGACTATAGAGAAACCATTTCAAGGGATGGAATTTCTAAAGTCGACATATAGTTTATCCTCTATGTCCCCAGGTATCTACCACAAGACAACAGTAACTTGCTTGGGGTTTTTTGCTTGTTTCTTTGTGGGTTTGGTTTTTTTTTTTTTTAATTGGCACTAATATCTGTTCATTTTTAAACACATGGCAGGGAGCCTGAGGGACAGGTAGATGGCTTTCAGATCATGTGTCCTATAAGCTCACTGGAAATTACCCGGTCCTCCTTTGCCCAATTATTTGATTCTCCAAATGTTGACACTAAAGGAAGACATGAAATTGGCTCCAGGGCAGGTTTAACCTTTTCGGTCCAAAAGCTGCAAAATGGATTTTTCAAGCCAAATGCCCAAGTTTTATTAAGAGAGATGTACAGCAGGTTGGGTTTGCTTGTATGGCCGCTCAGTCCCCGGCTGCTCAGTGGTGGTTTTCAGGGGAGTGTCAATTAGTGCTAATTGCATGGGCATTTACGGGATGTTCGTGTGTGTGTAATGGGGACCCATGTCTCCTCCTCAGACCATCACTCATGTCACACACGCAATAGGCCCATCCAACAGCTGTGAGCTGACCCGGAGATGAAAAGCTTACATCCCACATCCAATCCCCAGAGCCAGCTGGGCCCATCCCCTAAATGACTATATAAATCCCAGTAACAGCTAAAGATGAGTTCAGAAGGCACTCCAGGCTTTCCTGATGCCCCCAGGGAGCTGCCACACACCTCAGCTGGTCCTCTGGAAAACCCCGTGATACAGTGTTTGCTTCCGTCCCATCTGACCACAAAGGAGGTGCCTCTTGGGGCAGAGGTGGAGGTATTGTGGCTGGACAGATAGCTCCCTATCCTCTGCTCCTGATGATGAGGAGAAGACCTTCCTGACATGTAACTGAGGAAGGGAAAATGGCCCAGCCTTCCTGGTCGTCCCAGGAAAGTTGCTGCCAGCCCCAGTGAGCAGCTGGTATGGTCCTTGCCAGCAGGACGCTGGGGGTTTTGGTCTCCTAGCATACCAGGGATGGGAGATCTCTACACTCCCAGGTGTGCACTCACATCCAGCTCCTCACCATTCAGCCCCAATAAAAGTTGGTTTTGCTCCTCTGTTTGCTTTGCAAGTATTTAAAGCACAACACCTAGTAAAAAGCCTACAGCCAGCAAAGTAGGACACTTGTACCATGTGGAGAGCCTGCCTTGACCTGTGTTGTCTTAAAGATCTAGTCTTTTTTAGTTCACTGGGATTGTCCGTAGTTGACTTGCCATGGTGGGAGCAGAATCTGTGGTTCAGTGGTGTGTGTGCTACACATCTGCAAGGGGACACTGGTAGCTGGGTTTTCTAAAACTAAAACTGAGGGAATTCACAGTGAGAGTAGCCAACTTGCTGTTTTCTTATCATTGTTTCCTAGATTTTCCTAGAGCAAAATTATTTTGAGGGAAGATTTCCCTTCAAAAACATCCTGATATGGTGCATTTTAAAGCATAATTCAATATATACTTTCATGGATCTTATCCTTTCTGCATGAAGAAAAGAGAAGAGCCAAATTATAGCGTCCTCTTTGCACCAAAAATATTTTAAAAATGCTACTGGGGAAAGTTCTGATGCAGCTCAATTTTGCTATTACAGAATGTATAATAAATACTTACCATTGTGCAGTGCATATAGTTCATCAAAGAATCGTTAGTAGAAGAAGAGGTAAATAGTACCTTTTTTGTGGAATGGAGAGAGAACATACACATTTTACTGGGAACGATTTGCAGCAAGTTGTGCACACTGACTTATACTCTTTAGCCAGGAAAGATGAAATCTGGGATGTGATGGCAAAGGCATTTGGGGATTTTTTTCTATGCTCTTGCTGATTCTTTTCTGCAGAGCTTGTGAAGCAAAACTTCCACATCACTGCACTGTCACAGGCAATGAAGTAGCTCCACCATCTGGGGTTTTTTAGAATTGCCTTTTTTCCTCTATCACACTGACTTTTATACGTGTCCCTTGTTTTGCTCCTCTTTTTTTAATAGGTAAGATCACATATTGGAAATAAAAATCATATAAGATAAAGCAGTAAATGTGGGCAACAACATCCAGCTGGTCCTTGTGGTTTGTCCAGAAAAAACTTCAGTCTCTGAAATAAGAAGAATCTTCTGCTTTATAAGCGTCCCATCATGTTGTGTTGCAGCTACTAAAATTTTTAGAAGTCACTGTTCCAAGAGATGATAGTAAAGTGGAAGAATGGATTAATTCTAAATTTTTCTGAGACACATCGTATTTATTTAATTCCATTAAGACCAAACGGAGTTATTTTTGAAATACAAGGGTATGAAAAAAGGCAGATCCAGAGCAGAAAAGTCAAAGGCTTTGGTGAAAGAATTAATAAACCCAGTGCCTTTATAGCTATCACTTGTTTTGTTAAGAACTTCAGCCCAATCTCCCTATACCCTAGCTTTCAAGCAAAAATCCAGTATGTAAGCATAAATTTCAAACAGGAAGAAATTCAACCCAGTTAAAATCAGCCTGGCAGCAGAAGAGTGTAATCAAACCCAAACCTTGCTTGCCCACAGTGTGGCTTTTTCCATTCACACCCATGTTAGTGCAGCAGGGGCTCACATTAAGCCCCCAAATTATTTATTTTTTCACATCCTTCCATATTAATTGAGATGAATTATGAATACACACACATGATTTAATGCAGGTGGGCAAACTGAGTGAAGACACAAATTTTTTCAGAGCTGTTTGGGAGCTCTAAGGGCTCCTACTGGCACTGGTTTCCCCAGGGCTCTCCTGGTGCTGCCCTGCCTAACACTGTGATGGAGAACAAAGCAAGGCCAATCCAAGTGGTGATGGCATCCCTTCTGCCATCTCCCTGCGGTCCTGCTATCAGCCCTCGCACAGTTTAGGCTAAGCGACTTACTATCTCAGTCCCTCCAGCCCTTTTGTCAACATAGGCACTGCTTCACAGGGGACTGATATACAACTAATAAGCAGCCACTCACCTTGGAAGAATAAAATGTGTTTGAGCAGCCTCACACCTCTGGGGGTTATACAGGGAGAGAGGGAGAGAGATGGTGGTGCCCTGGGTGGACTAGGGAAATTTTTCTCCCAGCAGTTACAGTTTTAAGTCTCACCACACATAGAAAATGTTTATTCCCGTATCACACGTGGCTTTAAAAAAATCATACTTTGCGCTATGGAGAACTGGTGCTCTTTTTTCCTGTTTGTGAACTTACCTGCAGCAGCTAACACCCCATGCAGAGACCTAATCTATTTAAGTGTTTTACTGGGCAGGGCAGATTTGACATCAGAGCAAAGAGATAAAAGAGGGCAATAGTCATTGCTGACGTCATGCCACAAACCAAATAGACTCTTTCAGTCCCTTTCTTGTACAGGACATGTCATAGCAGCATACAGGCACTCACAGTTCTCTTATTTTGTTTTATCTGTTCCTCCCCAAGCCTTACTCCCACCCTCCCTAGAAACCTTTGCTTTCTTTTTTTGTTGCTGTCTTTTGTGGCGCTCGTCAGGTTAAGAAAGAAATCCCAAGAGAAAAAAAAGTAATATCCTCATTTATGGAAACCGTACAAAATCCAAAAATATTATTATTAAGATCACTTTGGAGTTTCAAGGAGTTATATGTAGACCTTTGTTTGCTGGTGAAGAAATGGGTTATTGCACTTCAGACCGTGAGCAGTGGTACCATTATCTCCATTAAGATCACTTTGGAGTTTCAAGGAGTTATATGTAGACCTTTGTTTGCTGGTGAAGAAATGGGTTATTGCACTTCAGACCGTGAGCAGTGGTACCATTGTCTCCAGTCATACAAATAAACTGTTGCAGAGACCATGACCTCGGTGTTGATGCAACATTGTTTTGATTAACTGAAGGACCAGTAAGTTCATGTCCTGAAATCAATGGAACTAGAGCTGATGAGAGAAAGAAGTGGTCCAATGGCAGACACACAATTCATTCCTCTTGGACAGCAATGCCCTCAGTACTGCATCTGGTTTTGGCTGGAAGAGAGTAGACCTCTGCTTTCACTCAGCAGCCACACTTGCTCCACCAAGGTAGCACGTTTTTTTTTTTTGTTTGTTTGTTTGTTTTTGCAGAAAAGAAACCTGGACTCCAGGAAGCACCTCCTGTATGTGCTGTAGTGTAGTTCCTTAAGCATGTTTTCTAGTCATTGGTTTTCTCAGACTGGTCCCTATCTCTGCATTAACCTGAACCAGCATTTGGGCCAGAACCCTGTCCCAAAGCATGGGCTGCAGAGTCTCGCAAAGGCCAAGACCCAGAGCAGGGCAAGTGATCCCAGCCCACTGTCCCCTTGCTGGCTATCAGCTGCCAGGGCACTGGGGAGTCACCCAACCAGAGGATGCACCTGCATCACCTGTTTTTAAAAGCCACCATCAGATCTATCCTTCAGACATCTGTTTAGTTCAGACCATAGTTAAGAGTTTCATCACATTAACTATTTGTTGTGTGAAAAAGTAGTTATTTTGTTTTAGTCTTCTGCCTCTCAATTTGTCAGAATTTAAAAACTAGGACAGCAACCCCCTAGTTCTTAACCCTCTCATGAAGACAAGTTGAAGAAAAGGAAGGGGTCCGATTTGATGAGATCAGGCTTCCAGATGGATTTTTTAAACCTTCCTAATTTATATTTATTTAAGCCCAGTAAAAGGAGCTATGTAAAAAATACATTAAAAGTCTCAGCCTTTAAAGAACCAAAATTACCAGAAGCTTCTGCTAGTAGAAATTTCCTCTATTACATATTTGGCAGCGAAGTGGCTGCATAGACAGATGACATGCCATTAAAGTCCATATAAGTAACCGCTAGGGAAAGCACCTGCTGCAATACAGAAGATGTTGTTAGAAATGCAAAGATCTGATTGAAAAGCAATTTATATTCCAAGCAAATGCATAATAAGAGAAGACATACTACCCAGCATAGAGCTTCCTGCAGAGGAAAGTGACACAATAGAAAGTAGTTAATCCTGTGGAAATAATTAAACAAGATCAAGGGGAAAATATATTTGAAAACATACAATGCTTAGCCAAAACGTGACTGATTCAGCTTAATGAAAAGGGATTTTGTCCTCTTGGTCACAAAGTGCTGCAATCTAGAGAAATTCTTCAAATTAAGAAATAGAGAGAGGGATACTGAGTCTAATTCAGCAATGAGATCATGCTATTTCAGTGGTTGTATCTGCCTATTGTTGAGTAAAATGAAGAAGTGCAAGGAGATGCTGGTGGTGTTTCAGAGTAAATTATATTACTGCCTTCCTGTCCTAGCTATCACTGTTTCTGAGAGGCATGGGAACAGAGAGAGCAAAGGGTCTTGCATTCACTTTTTCTATCAGTGAAACAAATGAATTTTAAGTCAGCCTGTGCTTTCTGCCCTATTTCTTTGCGCTGATCAGATCTTGCTCCCCTGCATGTTACCAGAAAGAGCCCTATTACAGCTGGCAGGAGACTGAGTCAGAGCCTAGAATTATATACACAGAAGGAGGACAATAATGAAAAAAAGAGGTAGGGTTTTCTGGTTCGTGCCACTCAACTCATAGGCAACACAGGGCAAAATCAAAGCTGGAAAAGAACAAAGCCAAAAGTTTTTGACATTTCAAACATTGACAAGATCAGCATCTTCTCCCTCCTGGTAGAAGAGGAAGAACTGACAGCTGTGCTTAGGGGTAGGCCTTAGGGAAAATGGAACAACTGAACCAATCCTGCTAAGACTATGGGACTTCCCTGCCAGAAGCATTGATTGCTGATGGCTCTCCTTGTCCACTGTCCTGCTCTGGTAGAGTTATGCATCTGACTTGCATCTGCATCTGCAAGTCAGATAGGAACACAAAGAGCATTCCTTCTCCTTTGTGATTAAGAGTGAGCTTGACACATGGCAAACAACCAGATCACACAAAGGAACGCTGGAAATAATAACCTTTAAAGAAGCAAATCTGAAAAAGCTAACTCTTCCAGTGTTTAAATTTGCCTAGTGAGCGCAGATGCCAAATGCATTTCAGGAATAGCTCTGCAATGACTGAGTACAACATTTAATTAAGTGATTATATAATCAACCCTCTGTTTTATGAAGCAATAATTCAATTCCCAAGTGGATAAGCAATGAGGCCGAAGGCTGGGCAGTTTATCACAACAAGGGAATCTGATTACTGCTGAGGAAAACATAAGGACAATGATGTTATTGTTAAAATACTAGTTAAATTAATATAAAATTAATGAGGGGATTTTTTGTGGGGTTTTTTGGTTTTTTTTAATTCATAGCACTACATAACCTGCCAGAAAGATCATGCTTTCTCCGTTTTCCATGTGGAAGTGGTGGTTATTTATGGTCACACAGAATGTGCGGGAAGTTAATGATGTCGCACAGATAATTTATTGGGAATAAAATTACAAGAGTCATTTTATCAGGAATGATACCGTTCTCTTCCTGAAGTATAAGTAGACAAGAGACCCCTCTTACGCTGTAAAAGAGAGATCAGATAAGGTAACTGCATTGCTGTAAAGCTTTACACTGGATTATTAATAATAACTCCACTAAACCAGATGTTCTAGCCCCATTGAGCTGTGACTTCACATATACACGATATATGATCAGGGAGATCTGATCAGTAGCTGTTGAAAATGCATATAGTATCAACAATATATACGAAGTTGTATCAATGACATGACTTGCTCAGAGGAGAAAGTAGCACGTTATGCAAACAGGGTAGCAGAAGGAGATAAGCAATGAATTGCATTCATTTATACATATCTGGGTTTTGGTTACAGTTCTGTTTATTTTATTACAGATTTTGGCAAATCAGTGCAGGAATAAGCATAGAGGGCACTTTTGAAAGAAATACAGAGTAATGTGGGTGTAGGATCAATTTACTACGATATGAAACATCAGAACCACAGGGAAAGCAAAAGGAGAAAAGAGCAGAAGGATCAGGTAATTAGGAAATAAACTGGATATAGAGACAGAACAAGTTAAAAAGGAAAAGACTTGCAGTGACCAGTGTGATTAATGTATGCAGAGTGCAGTCTTCAGAGCTGAGAGAATAATAATGTTAAGAGGGTGTGAAACTTCCTTTTTGCTGCTGCTATTGCATTTTCAGAGGGTCAGGAAACCCATGTGCAGCAGGTGTCTGCCTCAGCATTTCTGAGAGGCACCTGAGAAGATGTCCCACCTGCTTTAAGATATCTGGATGAAAAGAAAGAAAACTAAAACCCAAAAAAGTCTGAGCATTGAATTTAGCCTATTGCAGTAAATTCAACTTTTACGATGGCACTAGGATATTAGGGACTGTATTACATGCTGGGTTCCCAGGACAGACAGTTCAATGGACTGCATACAATGTAATCATTGATTTGGTGACTAGAAATAGAGCTTATAGGGAAAGCTGCTAGGAGAAATAGCACTAGTATAGACTGAGACTGGTTACTAAAATGAGGAGGAAAACTATTAGGTTGCAATCATTTTATAGGAAAGTGTTCTTAAGTGAGGGAAAAAGTTTATGTTCCATGTAGAAGGATCCCTGCAGAACAGTTTCAGCTTATTAGTACTAAATTGACCACAGCAAATGAGTGCCACTAACGTCAATGACCTGGCATTTTATAAGCACACTGGGGCTCAGTTCTAAACTATTTTACGCACATAAAGAATGTGAGATGGAAGACGAAAGTAAGGAAATCTACCCAGCAGCTGCAGCTCCAAAGCCTGCCACAGAGGAGTGTTCTCAAGAGTGAGCACATAACTACAATGAGATTTGCTCCGCTTCTGGAGTTTGACTGTGGGCACTGAAATACTAGGCTTGAATAGAGAGCACTGATAGCCCTTGGCAGGGACTGCATTAGGGTTATGCATACATTGCTAAACGATGAGGATTTTAACTGTTCTGAAAGAGAGGAGTCACTGAAGGAATTTTAAAAGTGAGAAAGGAGTAACACAAATTGATGCGGGGGGAATGACCTGAGGAAGGGGACAGGTCCTTTTGTCACAGCATGGTCCAGGATTTTTTTCTCGCTGTGTCCCAGAGACTTCCTGCACAAAACTAATCTCTGCTCTGCATACTGGGGCTACAGAACAAGCTCACGGGCCACTCAAGCCTGACCTTCCTTTAAGTCAGGGACATTACAACTCCCATCACTCGATTTTGAAGTCATGCCACAAGAGAATAACTGTCCTGCAAGTAATAGCTTGTGATGAATGCTCTACTGGCTTCTTTCATGCAAGTACAGCAAACCTGCTGGGCAGGTCACCAGTTATGATAATGCTACAGCCCTTGGTCAAAACAGCCGACATTATTGTGTCCCTCCATGTCTATCTGTAGTGCCATACCTATGTATCCATCCTCAGCCAGAGAGGCGGCTGGACAGCATGCTTCCTCATCAGATGAAGAACAGCCACCATACAACAACCTAGATGAAAAAGACCGTTATTTATTTTCTACACGATGTGTTGCAGCATTCTCTGGTGAGGCTTTCCGGGTTGTGTCAATAATCACACAATCACGTCCTACATCTAAGGCCTGTTGCCAATGTTGATTAAACTCTGTGTTCAGTGAATCTAAACTTGAATTTTTGACGTTCATAGGATTTCAGATGTCAAACAGGCAATCAAATAGCCAAAGGAGAATTGGTAGGAAGCCACAGGCAACAGAGAACAGATTCTGATGCCAGGTTCCAATACATTGACCTACGAAGACAGATATTACTCTACTATCCAGACTAACAATCAATAAGCAAAGCTGTTGATTCACCAACACCAGATACCAAAGGACACCAGATAATTTTATGCCCTTCTTTGAGTTTATTACAGTTCAGCACTTTCCTTCTCGAAAGTTTTCCAAAAGCTCTGAATTTTTAACTCAGATTTTAAAATGCACCGAGCTTCCCAGATATGACATCTAACAATGTTAACGACGGCTGGTTTCTGAACTCCCAGTAGAATTTGTATGCAATTAATGTTCTCCTCCTCTGAACAGAAACCTAGAGGTTTGCAAAACACACCATATGTTTGTCAGTTTGCCAATGAATCAAGATGTTTTTGCAGCCTTCTGAGTTTCAATAATTAATGGTAATGTCTAAAACCTAAATCACAGTTCAGGAGCTCTGAACAGAACTTTTGCTTTGTCCAGTGTTGTTCAGCATCATCAGAGTGAGACATTTCAGGTGAGAAATTAAACATTTGTACTAACTCCCATTTCTCCCTTCCCTGCCTGTTCTCCCACGCCGTCACCATTGCACCTTTCAAGATATCTGACTGGATTCCTGTGAAATGGTTACTTATCATGCCGAGCAATGCTATTAGCAGCAGCCCAGGCTTTGGTCTCAAACACCTGCATGTTCAATACTCCAGTGTAATCTGCCTAGGTTGACTTGATCTTAGTAACTAAATGATGTCTAATGGTTTACAGGTCTGAAAATATACTTTATACTCATCAAGTGACTTGTTATTTGCTTTAGCAGACTATTAGCAACCAATTAATACAACAAAGTTAAGCAAATGAAATAAATCAGGTCTTAAATTTGTGTTCACAAGCAGTAGGGCTAATTTTTATGAGTCGTGGTTTTTTTAAATATTATTTTAAAATATAACTGCTTGAAAGACTGATCCAGAAGAGAATACTTTAAGTTAATACCTCATATATTTATTTCCTTCACCCTTGGGAAGACCTCCTCTGCTTCCACACTTGTGCATGAGCACTGCCGCCTTAGCAGTGACTTTATGAGTAGGTTTCTTTTCTTCGAGGTGATGATTTTGCTTTTTGCTAGGCTACTAAAAGTCTTCTCTTTTTTATTGATTCCCAGCTGATATGAGCTGTTACAGATGGCTGATAAAGGAGCAGGAAATTCCTTAAATTTGTATAATATGTGGGACTGCTCCCCCTCTTTTTCCCCTCGAGAAGTACTGCAGAAATTGTTCTAATAATAATGGTAATGTCACCAGCACTTCAGAATTATAAACATCACTTCAAATGGGTTGTTCTTTAATTTTGCTAGATTTGTGCTCATTTTAATGCTATTCATGAAATGGCTAATTCATACAACCAATTAATTTCTATCTAGCCTGCCATATAGGTTAGCAGTTCCCAGAATCAGCATATTTTTAATAAAGTTGTTGGTTTTCCTCAAGTGCACCATCATAATGTTGATGTCACGTCAACATGAGAGAACATGTGCCTTTGGACTTACTAGTTTGAATAATACTTTCCAACACTGCCCTTCCACAGGACATGGAGCACTTAGAAACTTTCAGAGTAATTCCTTCAAGAATCCACCAATTGCTTCTGCCCGACAGAGGCAACCAACACCGTTTGGGCCTCTGTCATCCTTCACATTTCTGAGGTAAAAACATCCCTACCATCATGCAGCACAATATGCAGAACAACCTAAATGGGAACTGCCAGGAGATTTTCTGGACAACAGCAGGGTTCAAACCCTATCAGGAGAACTGTGGCACAAGACTAAGTGATCACAGGCATTTCATTACGCAGTCTCTTTTTCCTTTTAAAGATTACACTGTCAGCAGCAGCAATAAAAGTTTCTGGCTTAAGACATCTCTGAATATTTTGCGGTTTCCTACTAAATGACTACTTGCTTGCAGAGTGTGTTACTAAATTGATGTAGCAGCACTAATGGGGTGCCCAGTATGAAAAACAAAAGTATGGCTTGCACCAATAGGGTTTGTTCCAGTTTGAAGCTGGCAGCAGAAAACCCAATACAGATAACATCTACGCCTCAATGTGAGGCAATGTTCTTGAGATACAACCTTGGCTGTGGCAAACGCAAAGGTTTTCTTTAAAGACTCACTATCTGTTTTGTAAAAGCTATATCCAGTCCACCTCCACATGGTCATTTTAACCCAATTTTAATCCAAAAGGTTTGGTTTTCTATTTTGACAGTCCAGTTCTCAGCTGCATGAAAATAATAATGAAAAATATCTCTCTTCCCTTGAGAAAAAGACAGATTTGGGAAAAAGCCACACCAATTACTCCAGAACAGAAAAGATTTTTTCCATTCAAAAAAATGCAATCTTTGAGCAACATCCCTGTCCAGTATACAAAATTATTTTAGCTAGAAATGCTGGTGCAGTGACTCCTGGGCGCTATGGGATAAGAATCCTGTAACCCCAGGCTCTCACTTCCCATTAGAAAGCTCTCAGCTGCTTGACTCACTTCTGCCTGAAAGATCACCTTCCTGGACTTCTGCAATGCAGTGGGTCCATCAGACAGGAGAACTTGCTGCCCATGGGACTCAGACTCGGCAGGATGCCAGACCTGCAGGGAAGGGTATGAACAACCATCACTAAAAGCCCAGAGGGAAAAGCTGGGCAGAAAAATTCTGACAAATACAATTTTCCATTGAAAATTGCCCATTCAGGAAAAATGATGGTGATTTTCACTCACCTTGCAAGGGCTCCAGCAGAGCACCATCTGCTTTCCCACCAGCTCACCCTCTCCCCTCCTCTCTCTGATAAACTTAGCAATCATCAAAATTCTGGGGGCTGAAAAAGCTTCAGGTTTCCCAGAGACTATGATCTCAAAAGCCTTTGTGGCTGCCGCTCATCAACCAGGACTTGTAGGGCTGCTGGGGTCCAAGGGTAGAATTGAGTCCCACAGTAGGAAGAGGTGCCTCATGGATATCAGAGTTTGAAAGCCCCCAGTGATGCTTCCTTCTGAAAGCCTCAAAGTGGGACATTTTTCATAGTTTTATAATTGTTTCCTTTAGAAAATCTCTGCTGAGGAGAAGTTCGTAAGTTGTTTGAGGGTTTGTTTTTTGGTTGTTGGTTTTTTTTTTTTTGGGTCTGAATTAGAGAATGGACGGTCTAGCTGTAGTCTGGATTCAAAGAAACAAGAACATATTTTTCAAAGTTTTTTTTTTTTATTTTAAACCTTGTCAAAGTTTATAATGTCAACTTCTATAATTATTCTCTTTCAATCACAGCTGAAAATTTCCATGGGGCAGGGAGAAAACAAATACAGTTGAACATGAATACAAGAAGTCCAAGAATTCCTCCTGTATGGAGAAATCTTCTGTTGCTCTACAGCTGCCATCAGGACTTTAATGTTACCCTTTTCTCACCTCCTGCATGAGAACCACCCATAGTATAAGGCAGTAAGAAGACAATACCTACACTGGGATGTTTGCTTGCCACAACAATCCATGGCACCAGGCAGCCACAACCATAAACCTGCTTTCAACTTATACTTGGGCCTTCAGCTAGTTAGAAAAGAAGTGAAAAGAAGTTTAAAAAGAAGTGAAAAGAGGTGAGAAAGGTTGAAAGTGAATTACAGAAGTAGTCCAAACGTATTTTGTTTGGACTTGCTTAACATCAAGTAGGGCTTGGGTTCAATGGTCCACAAGATCAATCCATCCCACATACTCTGAACCGTGCAAACAAGATCCCATCAAAATATTTCCTGTATATGCTGGTTGTTGTCTGAGAGTTGTCAGGGCTCCCAAATTCAGCAGTACATCTGAATGAGGGAGGACCAAGCTCCCCAAGGAAGGCACTGAAGGAACCTGTCACCTTCTCCTCCATGGGAGCAGTCTGATGCTCCTGGGGTAGTGGCAACAGCAGGCAAGGAGGAGGAGGTTCTTCAGAGCATCCTCCAACAACGAGGACTGCTGCCATGGCAACAACATCTATGTGGGAGAGGGGGAGAGAGGCACCAGCTGTGACTGGGTGATTGTTTCTCTCCCTTATTTTCAGCAGAACTGCTCAACCACAGGATCGTGTTGCTGTGCTAGAAGGATGAAAGGGCAGATGCTCCTCTACTAGAAGTGCCACCCGGGCAGCTCTGCCCATGGGCTGCGGGTACCAGTAACACCACTCCAAACACAGGACCCTCCCAATCCCCACTAGTTCCCGAGCTCCCTTGCACTATTTTAGCTCATTTAACACTACTCTTTCTGGCTTTCTGCAAACGTGAGATAAAAGGGATCACTGAATTGCCCCCAGAGTTGTAATCTGCAGACTACGGGCATGGTCTTCTTGCAGCTGCACCAGTATAGACTCCTGTAGCTTCATCTCTGCTCGAGATTTAGTTTCTTATAAACATACCATTCTGCTCTGGAGCATCTTGGACCAAACTCAGCCCCTGGCATGAAGCCTCTGATCCTATCCGTGATCACCTAGGAATTTGGGGTGCAAGTCTAAGCCAGGTTTCATCCATTCTCAAAGGTATCTGCAAAAGGTGAGTTTTCCACAAATAAGGAGATGAGTCATGTTCTGGAAACGCAAGTCCTCAGCACTGGATAGGATAAATTGTCCCTCTGAGGGCAACAGAGAGCCACTACTCAACCAAATTAAAGTGCAATATTCAAAGCCTACAGTCTGATGAAGTGACTTTCATCTGCAGAGTAATGTTGCCTACAGACCTACTGAGTCTCATTCATCTCACACAATTTACTCCCATTTCTTCCTCCCTGCAGCTGAGTCAATGCCTCACATTTTCAGAGCTGCGCTACTGCCTTTCATCTGCTTGGGGACCCCGTGCCAGACACAGCTAAATATGGCCCTGCCTCCCTGTTGCAAGATGCCAGTTTCGAAATACATTGTGTTTCTCCCAGACAGAAATTATCTGAGCAATACAATTAGCAATGGTACCTATAGGGCACATTCTGAACTCCAGTTACTGTGTGATTGCCCAGAGAGTCCATTGAAACTCAAATAACCCATTTCAGAACATTTACCAATTATCATGGAAGGATAGGTAAGAAATAATTTGCTCTTTAAAATCAGCAAATGAAATCAAGACAACTTTCATCTTTATGAGTTTCATTTGATTTTCCTGTACTCCAGATGAACCCCCACCCCCCAAACAAGAAGTCACAAGTGATTAATATATATATATATATTCTACTGAAAGCCACCAAGGGCACTAAATTAAATCTGCAGTACTCTCTCCCTCTCATCCGCACACAGAAAAGGTCTGGAAGCCTGAGCGAGGCTTCCTATTGGAGTGAGATTGCCAGCCATCCTAAAAGCTATCAGTACTGCTTGGAGAGTTGCAGAATGATTTGGCAGAATTTTAAATGACTGCTGCAGCAGTGTATTCCATGTTGGAAACGAGATCCTCTTCTTGGAAATGCATTTGGAAAAAGCTTATTAATTTAAAGTTATTTGACAGATCTCTTGTTGTTTTGGATTCTTTTAAGGATCCAAACTCTTGCACATGCACGCTATCTTTTCCTGATTTACTGTCAAACTTCCTGTTTTAAAGACTGATCACATGTAATGCAAATGTTCATTTCAACTCTTCCTGTTGGCTATCTATGCCAGCAGTTCCTGTGCAAATGAATGTTTTCAGAAGGGTCACAGGTCTACTAACATATCAAAGGGCAATTCCAGGAACACGTGAGGGTTGTCCATCATGCATATCACACTGATTTGCAGCCCAGGTCTACCCAAAGTGCACGCTACTTAAAGCCTATTGTATCGAGAAACAGAAACCCTGAAATCCACCAGGTCGTCCAGCACCACCCTTTCTAATAAGTAAAAGGAAAGCATCTAACAGCACATATGTTCTTCTGTTCACACAGATATTTTTTAAAGGATTTTTCTTATCAGCCCATTGGAAAGAAAAAAATCATATCAGCATAGAAACTAGAGTCACAGTGGATCTTGAACCTTGAAATTCCTATTTTTCCCACTGAAGACCAAGCAGTGTAAGAATCTGGAGGTCACAGGGTGAGGATGTGAGAAAAGGGACAGAAAGTCATCTTTCAGATGTCTGCACAGAATAAAAGCCATCTTTACACTGAATCAGCCATTTGTAGTTTCCTGCCCAAAGTGACAGACTGGACTGAAGGCTATGAGAGAGTATGATTTTGCCCAATGCTACCAACCTCAGTCATCATCTCAACAAGGACTTTACCTCATCAGGCCACTTGGGTTAACAAGAAATATTTTTTTTCTTTTGAATGACAGAACTGTCTGCATGGGGAGAGCTCTCTCATTTTCCTTCAGGCACAAAACCCGAAGTGAATGTCAAGCCTCCAGTAGGATCCTTTCTCTGCACCTCGTGCTATCCATTGCACTGCTAAAGGTTTTTGCTTCCTAAGATTCGGTTCAAGCAATTTGAATGAGGGAATGTACAGCAACAGGAAAGTCTCAGAGTCACACAGAAGGCTTATGTTTTGCCTGCAGGAACCCAGGCAGAGGTGAAAGGGAGTTTGTGTACTACAGAAACACATTTTTTCCCTTCTCATTTGCCCTTGTGAGAAGATTTATATAGAACACTTACCTATAGCTTGGCGTTTTCTTGCCTGGTTTTAGGTCTAAATAAATGGTCAGGATTTGAAACCATGATCCCTATTGAACAAGAGCTGCAATGGCTCAGTCACAGAGAAGGAGTAACACTGATTCTTCAGACTCCATAAGCCTTAGGCACTTAGTAAGGGCACGTGGCTTTCTTGAGTGTCCCTCCATCTTAACTCTGCTAGCCATTAAGATCTTATGCCACAAGACACAAGCCTTCACAATGATGAGTACTAAGGTTTTTTTACTCAGGTGGGAACAGCTATTTTTCAGATGTCTAGTCCAGTTATTCAATAAAACATTTGTTTCTGTACCATTCTAATTCCTATCAGAACATGCCTCTGTCCAATGGTGAGGTCCATTTCATGGCCTTCTGCTGGTCTTTCTGGTGCCAGTCCGTCCTCAGACTGCCTTCTACTGCTCCCCTCTGTTGTGACAACCACCTCTGCCTCGTTTCCCCACTTTGTCTTTCTATGTTGAGGCTGCATCTTGCCAGGGATGATCAAAGACTGGCAGAGGAATGATCTTGTAGATTCGCTGTGAGTGGAATAAGAAGACCTTTTTTTCAAATCTGGGGTTTTTTCCTAGTTTTATATGGACCTCACAAAACAGTTGTAGACAGTTTCTTCCCTTTCCAGCATGAAAAACAATGTGAGTGTCAAAACAAATGAGCTGGGAGAGCAGTTTCCTCATGAAGCCCAACCTCAGAAGGGTGCTATAAGGTGTCAACAGGTGATTGTGAAGTTCTTGCTAAAAGTGATACAAAAGGCACTGTCAGCTGGAGCCATCCACCATTGCAGTCCAACAGTAGACTTTCAAGGGCTTTGGACCAGACTGTTGAAAAACACTAAGTATGGGAATACATAATTCCCTAATAAATCCCCAAACTCCCAGAGTCCAGGTTTTTGTGAGAGGGAGAAGCTGGAGAGAGCTATGGAGAGCAGTGATGTAATCTAAAGCTTCCTTGTCTGGTAGCATTGCCTTTCACAGAGAGCAGGGCTGCATCAGAGTCTCCCCTCACCAGCTCATCCGGTCTGCACGGTCAGCCTCCTCCTCAGAGGCCTCACTGCCCTTTGTCAAGACCAGAGAAGTCCCCCACACCCCAAAATCAAATACTCGCTTTTTCCTTCAACTGTACGGAGAGCCTTGGCATTCCACCGCTTGTCAGAGTCACTCAAATTCAGTCAAATACCCCATAAATTCTCCTGGATGTTTTTCTTTCTGCATTTTAGTTTCCATTCTGGCTTGGGGCTAGTGCCCAGTGGCCCTGCCCTGAAGGCAGGGGCTGGGGGAGCTGGAGGGAGGATGTAGGCTTCACTGGTCCAGCACTGCTGCACTCTTGCCAACCCACAGTGAGCAAGAGCTCACTGAGGCCAGCTGCCCCAGGGCTTTTCACAGCTCACATTGTGTCTCAGGGCCAGCTGTGGCTTGACTCCAACTTCACGTTTTCTGGCTTGGCCAAGTCATTTCTTCATTCTCCTTGTTATTCTCTTCTCCTTTGCTTGATATCATGCCATAAGGTTTTTTTGTCTCAGGGCCAAAGGCAACTATACAGACTCTTCTGATCCCATGACAGGGGGAACATAATAGCCATCCCAGGGATCCGTCTTACATTAGTCTGAAGATTCCTTGCTAAAGCACACAAATACAGTTTTGAAAGAGCTGATGCAAATAGGACTCCACAATTTTTATTTTCATGCAATTGTGAGAACTTTGTTTTACATTCCTGTGACTGTAGAGATGTGCCAGCTTTAGGAGGGCCTGACCTAACAAAGATGGGGAAAAAAGCCCACCAGATATATTTTCAAGATGCAAGGATCAAATCTCCATAGTTAATTTCAGTGGCAGATGGAAACAGGGCATGATCAGGGTTATGATATCTTAAAGGAGAGAATATATTCTCTGGTGTGTCTTTGTTACAGCCTATGAACAGGCCTCCGTTTGTATTTAACATTTTCTGGGTTAGCTTTCTGCAAATTTGAGAGGAGACAGCAAATTGTGACCCAGGGTCCAACGTCCATCAGACAGATGGGAGGATGAAGAAATGTAATATACACCAGACTATAAAAAGCTGTAGGAAAGTGCTGACTGTATTTCTAGTGATGTAGATTTGCATATCCTTAGACTCGAGACAGGATCTTGCTACTGCTGAGAAAATCAGTTATGCCTGTGAAATACGCCAGTGCCGTTCTAGAGCGTCTTTGTTGGCTTGCCCTCCAGCTTCTATAGTTGAGGACATCATTTGGTATGGGATGCCCTTTTGGTCAGTTGGGGTCACCTGTCCTGACCATGTCCCCTCTCAACCTCTTGCGTACCCACAGCCTACTCGCTGGTGTAGGATGTGGGATGGTGTGAGAAACAGAAAAGGTGTTGATGTTGCATAAGCACTGCTCAGCAATAGCTAAAACGGTGTTATCAACATCTTTTTCCATCACAAATACACAACATAACCCCACACTAGTTACTGTGAAGAAAATTAACTACATCTCATCCAAAACCAGTACACCATGGTTTCTGATCTTTTTTGGAGGGGTGGGCATAATTGGTTTGTTTTCTTTTTTTTTTCTCCAGCCAAACATTCATTTAGTTTTTATGTAACTCTTCCTCTTGACCCTCATGTTTCTGTAGTCCTCCAGTAATATAAATTTGAGATGTTACTGCACTTTCAGAACTGAAGTTGTGTGAGGAAAAGCAAAACAGTAGACATTTACTCTTGGAAATTTAAGTCAAACACTAGAACTTGCACCCAGTCTGTCCCTGGCTGTTATCAACAGCTTCTACTTCCAGCACGTTAACACTGCTTCCAACTGTTTGTCTAGCTGGTTCCACTGTTTTGACAGACATAGTCAGATACCAGCCAGCTCTGGGTCAAACACATAAGGTAAGAGGGAGGAAAAGATCAACCACAAAAGTCTTATACCCTTGGCAAGAATTTTACTCCCCTCCTGGATTCCAGTGGGAAGCACAGCCCCTGCTTCACTGCCCACCGAGGGAACAGGGGTGGCAAGCTGAAGATGGACACCAGCACTGTAGCTGTCTGGTGCTAGACGAGGTGAGTTCCACACTATTTTTTTACAGAACTGGATGTTAGAAGGAGCAATTAATGGATCTATCACCTTCTACTTTCCCACTGGGCCAAGCGTCACTCAGCAGAGCTGATGGGAAACCCTGAGAGGCTGCAGAGGGTTTCAGACGGGCATTCAATTCATCGTTCATTCATTCCAGCAGCAGCCTGTTCTGGTGCTAGACGAGGTGAGTTCCACACTATTTTTTTACAGAACTGGATGTTAGAAGGAGCAATTAATGGATCTATCACCTTCTACTTTCCCACTGGGCCAAGCGTCACTCAGCAGAGCTGATGGGAAACCCTGAGAGGCTGCAGAGGGTTTCAGACGGGCATTCAATTCATCGTTCATTCATTCCAGCAGCAGCCTGTGGCTGTTATAATATAAATACGTTTTATGGAGCCTCAGGAAAAGTTTCAACAGATATAAAATCCATGAACTAATCAACTTGCCAAAGCTCTGTTTCTTTTTCAGATGCTGGTCTCTTCTCTCAGAAGCCTACTTCTGAAAAACCTCTTTCCCACTTTCCACAGCCTACTGCAAATATTACATTTATTTATTTATTTTTATCGGGGCAGTATTAACTACAAGAGTTTTAGCTATCAATCAGATCAGTTTTTACGGACAGTGTAGCAGAGCTGTCTGAACAGGAAGAACAGGTGTGGGGGAGCGTTGAGGAAAGGCCAGGCACCTAATGCAAGAAGTATTTAGATCCTTCCTGTGAATAAAGCCCGAAATCTCCTTGATACTTCACAGGCAGTGCTATTCACAAGAGTCTGTGCATACCGAACAGAGCAAAAGGCTTCAGAGGGCTGATCAGAGAATCACACAGCCACAGTAACTGCTGTCTACCTTTGTCTCATGCATACGCATACACTCAAACTGGAGCTGGGAAGGGCATCTGAAAAGTCACTGCTGCTGCTACCAGTTTCATTAACTAAAACTCATCTCCCTTGGAAAAACAAACAAACAAACAAACAAAAGAGAGGAGCAGAAATGTCATTTGCTGACATTGTCATTCCCTGCTGCCCAGGAAATAAATATAACATTTTTTTGTCACCATGGAAACATCTTCCATGGTCCAAAGTATGCAATTTGAGGTATTCGAGAAACTCAGAAGTCTACAGAAATGAGCAAGTATCTAATGCAGAATTTAATGTTGTGTCCTCCCGTAAGTATTCTCCCTTTGATTTTTATTTTCTTTTCTCTCTAAGGTACAAACATACTTAGTTTAGAAAGGGCAGAAAGTGTCTTAGAGACAAAGCTTAAACATTTGCTTAACACGCTGCCCCTATTGTGCCTAACACTTTCTCCCTCTCCCCTGCCAGGGAGGGATTTGTAAATAACTGCCTTATTTGTACATCTAAAAAGCACTTGTTTCTCTAGGGACACTGCATTTGTTCTTCTCATCTTACGCATCAAAGTTAGAAAGAAATCACCATGAGCAACATAAACAATGTATTGATTCACATCAACAAAGCTCTTCTCATCACGTTGTGTAGGCAGTCACCTGGAGATGAGACAAACATGTCTCCTCCTTCCTGGGGGACTGCGGTGCCACTGACAAGGATCTGCCCATCCTGCCTGCTGAGAGACAGATGCCCTCTGAGGTGGCACCATGCAGGCACTCCTAATCCTGACAGAGACATGACTTGCATTTGCACAATATATGTTACGTAGGACTTGGACACCTTCGTTTGCAGTTCCCCTATAGCAGCTTCATCATGATCAAAGTGAAAAGAGTCTATTCTCCTGGAGTCTTTCATCCTAAGGGTTTTTTGAACCTCCAGACACTGGAAGAACAAGGTGCATTGTTTCTAGGTGTCTAAATTGCTACAGGCTTTTGAAGATATATCCATACCACCCCCGGGACAAAGGACACAGGAGAGAAAAATAATATAATAATTACAAATACATATAAATTATATAATAAT
>NW_010433719.1:43535-43953 GCF_000710305.1 Buceros rhinoceros silvestris | reverse complement strand
CCGCTGCTGTGCCTCAGTGTCCCCCAGTGTCCCCCGGCCCGCCGCGGCGCCTGGCGACCCCGGGGAAAGCAGCCACCCGCTGCCCTTACAGACCTCCGGGCTGGCCGGTGGGTAAAGCCCGAGGGGCGGCGGCGTGTACGGGCTGGGTATGGCAAACGGAACAATAACCCCTCGTCACCGAGAGCTCTGCCTGAGCGGAGCTGCAGCGACCCCGGCAGCTCACCCGGGGGTGCGGAGGTGATTCCCCGAAGGGAGGAGGGCAAACCCCGATTTGCATTCACCGGGGAGCGAGCCCGGTTTCAAAACCGAGGCCAGCTTTGTCTTTTCCGGACGATGGGGCAGCGGGGATCCCCTTGGTGCTTCTGCTGGACCGCAGCGTGATGGTGAAGACGGCAGGAGTCACTGGAGTGACGGACTG
>NW_010433719.1:36438-43428 GCF_000710305.1 Buceros rhinoceros silvestris | reverse complement strand
CGGGAGTGACGGACTGGCATCCCTCTACCGCTGGTGACATGGCGGGGGGGATGGAGCAGCGCTCTGCGGTGCCAGGTTCCAGGGAGATCTGCCAGCTCTGCTCGGCAAAGGACTCGGAAGCTGCTGGTGCAGCTCTGAGAACTGTTTGGTCAGAAAATCTGTAACGAGTTGGGGTTTGTGGCCAGGGTGGCTGTAAGGCTGCGATACCTCGATGTCTGAGGAGCAGGGCTTTGTATATTGGTAATGTCACCTAAAGCCTCAGTGTTTGGTACCTAGAACTGGGTGCCTGCACAGTCCTGTGTGTGTGTTTGGTGCTGTGTCCCGTACCAATCCGAAACATCTCCTGTCCAGTGTCATCTTGGAATTAGCTGGGGAATGATGATCCACCATGAGCATGAGACTCACCGAGACTGCGCCACCTTTTAACTTTGGAGGCAGTAGGTGACTGTGTCGCTGCTCCAAGGAAACCAGTCAAGTGGTGACTGTGGTCATGGGCTGGATTGTGGCAGTGCAACCCCCCGGCTGCTTGCACAAAGCACCCTGCACAAACACCTGAGACGGATCACGAATTGCAATGACCCTACCCACACCTGACCAGAGTATTAGAGGAGCCCTGCTGGAGGACCAGTTGGAGTTGGTCCTCTTTGGTGCAGCTGGAGACTCTCCCCTTAGATCAGGATGACTCGGATAGCGTTTCCTGGGATTGAGTGAGCCCTCATCCTGCTTTGGAGAGTGACCCTTTTGTTTTGGTACCCTCGAGCGGGAGGTTCTCCTTTGTATGAGTTTACATGTTGTGGCTCATCTGACTTGAAGAGCATGTTTGGGTGTTCAGGAATCTGTCTGGTCATAAATTCCCCACTGACACTTGATCCTGTCATTAATTTTGGTCTGCTGGAGTGCCGGGCAACTTTGATTGCAATAAATACCCAGTTTTGGGGTAGCTGCTGCTGTCTGTTCTGTGGGTGCCTCTGCGAAGCAAGAAAACTATTTTTAGAGGTATTGCAACCACAGGTGACATCCTCATCGGAAACTCGCTGCAAACCCCTTCCTCCATCAGCTGTGTTGTTGCTCACTCCACTGACTCCTCTGCTCAGGATTAGGACAGTTTCGGCACTGCATTGAAAATACTATTTTTCATCTAAATGTTGTGTTCTTGGTGGTTCCTAAAAATACAAGGCTTCCTACTGAGGGAGCTCAGCTCATTATTTCTGGGTGCCTGTAGTGTATGGGCTGGATTTGGCTGCAATCCTAGAGCTTTGATTTTGGCAGGGACCGTGTGTGAAGCCTTAAAGTGAGCGTTCTGTCCTTGGTTTATTTTTTACCCCTGTTTTGGAGAAATTAGAGGAAGTCCAACCACCTGGTAAGACCTTCAATGCTGCCTTGGCAAGTCATCCACAGGAGTGGAAAACCGTGGTGATGTCCTGCCTTGGGGCATGTGAAACACTTCCCATTGGTCTCCCTGCCCCTCTTCATCCAGCCCGGGGTCTCCAGTGCCACAAACATTGATGGAGCTGTTGGTAGTAAGACTATCCCTGACCGCTGCCACCCCAAACAAACCTTTATGAATGAGGTTCTCCAGGTGCTCCTGCAGAGCGTAGGGCAGCCCTGGATCTGCTGAGAGAAATGCTCTCCAGGACTAACCCAGCTGCCCCAGCTATGGCTCAGCCAGACACCCCTGGCGGGAACTAGAGCTCCCTGGAGAGATACAGGCTCCAGGCTGGTTTTTGTTGCCCCCTCCGAAGGGCTGTCACAAACCACCAAGCGACCATGCAGCTGCAGTTCAGCAGAGTCTCTCGGTGACAATCCCCTCCCTGCAGAGCAGGGTCTGAAGCTGCTGTTGCCTTCATGCTCTGCAGGACTTGGCAGGGATATTTCCAGCTGGTGACTCAGCTCCTCGGGTTGCCAGAGCACTTGGGGTTCACTGTAGCTGCATTATTCTTTGTCTTGAGTGATTTTACCTCTAGGCAATTTGAGGCAGGTCTATTTCTGGAGACTTTTGTCCCAGTGGCTCAGAAAGTCTCTGTTTGTGTGGGTTGGTGGGAACCCTGTAACGGGTTGATAGAGTCCATATGTTTCTGCTGAGCTGGTAGGCACTAATGTTATTTTTGAAAGTAGTAGTTATTAGTTTTTACCATGGAAAACTTGCATTTGTGGGACTCTATTTTTACCACTCCATGGTACCGCTATTTCTACCACTAGTTTATTGACTAGGCTAGGAAAAATGTTGTTCCCTGAATGGTAACTGTTATGGTGCCAACACTGAGTTTATGGTGGCTCCAGCAGGCTCTTAATACGAAGTTACTGTCTCCCGTTTTATCCGGATATTGTCTACAAACCAGCGCAGGCAGCTGAGCTGAGTGAACAGCGAAGGTGACTGGTTGCTCAGTGGTTTTCAATGACAGTGAAAGGCCCCAGTTTGCTTGTGGTTTTAACTGGGGAAATTGAGAGCTCACCATATTTGCTAAAAATTCCCAGCAGTGGCTGAGGCTTCCATGGAAGTGACAGTGAATTCAAAAGTTCCCAAAAACTTTGGTTCAGAAGAATGTGCTGTCTTAAATTCCTTATTTACTATTTTCTACTCTGTCACTTGAAAACTCTTCATTCACTGCTGTCAGGAAGTCACCCGCGTGCTGTCGGTCTCCCCAGCTCAAGGGCACTCCCCAGACTGGAAGCCCTCCGAGCAAACTGGTAGCTGGTGGCAGCTGTGAGGCAGTCTGAGGGTCAGCTTGAAAAGTGCGTGAGAGAACTGGAAACAAACCTCGACCAAAGCTGAAACGACCTGCTTGTTTGCAGAGAAGTCGTCGCTGTTATCGATGATGGGGTAGGACTTTGGTCGCCTCGCTCCTGCCCTCTCAAAGCCTGGTCACTGCTCATCTGCGTAAGCTCCTAGTGCAGGGAAGACAGAGGTACCTGCAGAGAGCTGTTGGATCATCCTGACGTCAAGGCAAATGGTCTGAACGACCGGCAGAAGGAGCTGCTCTCTCGTGGCTGTGTGTGAGGGTCTCTGGGCAGCCACCGCGCTGCCTGGCAGCCAGATCCTGCCCTTAACACCATCACTACCTTGTGCTCCTGCTTTCCACAGGAAAGCACTTGGGTACGATGTGGATGCAGCCCAGGCTTGCTGGACCCGAGCCTGCATGTGCAGGAGGAGCGTCGCAGCCCCTCACGCTCTGAGCTGATGCTGCACATCTGCGTTACCCTCTGTGGGACGCCTGAGGCTCAGGCTGCGTGAGAGACGAAGCTGCAGCGTCCAGCAGCTCCCCAGCCCCAGGGCTGTGTTCCTGCTGCCAGGGGACAGATGAAGATGGCCAGGCACGACGTGTTCAGCCCTCACGGGCTGAAGGGGGGCACTCCAGCATGCCCAGAGGCCCACATGGGAGCTCAGTGATAGGAGCTCGGACCCCCGTGTGGGCTGGGGGCCGCAGGCAATGTGCAGCGTGTCCCCAGGGAAGCTCGGAGAGCCAGCCTGCCTCCTTCTCCTGAGGCTTCCGGTGGAGGCCAGCACGGTGTGGGCACACCTCGCTGGATGTCCTTCCAGGGGTCATGAGCTCTCTGCACAGGGCCAGAGGGTGATGCTGGGAGAAGGGAGCTGCGCACGCTGCCTCTCTCCTGCTCCGCTGTTCTCAAGGCTTCGTACTACATTCCCAAACGGAATGTCACTGCTTCACGTGCCAGGTACAGCCTGTTGCCTCCTTCCACTGGCTTCACGGCACGCGCTTGGTGCACTGAGTGCCTAAATGGGGAACAAGAACCATCAGTCCTGCTCAGCACAGCACCGTGTTGGGCCTTTTGTCTTTGGGTTGCTCTTCTGTAGAGCATTAGATCAAATTCTCATGGACAATTACAACGGAGAGAGTATTAACAAAGGAGAAAATTATGCATTGAACATTTTGCTTGCAAAATTCACTGAATAAATTATTCAGATTTAATGTGGAAGAATAATGGAGGAACTAATTGAATAATGAAGTATCATAAAATTAATGGACTATTCTATTAATAATTTTACATCTTGGTCTAATACAATACAAAGAGAAGCAAGAAAATAGGAAAAAATAATTTGGGTGTGTTTTGATGAAAACAGAGCAATGGGTCTGTTCAGGAAACTGCGTGCAGCATTGTCAGCGCTCATGAATTTATCATGACTCCAGTGATGCACAGTGCCTGCACCAAGAGTCCGCATGCAGATCTCAATCTTCCACCTCTATGATGACACCAAAGAAATCAAAATCATCACCTGAATTTGGCCTGAACCCTGCCCCCCCCACCCCCCTTACCTATTACCCACTGATTTTTTTTGAGCCATCTTGTGACCTTTCAAAGTCAACATGCCACGAGCTGCGGGACCATGCCAGTAAAGGCTCAGGATGGTGTGAAACTGCCAGAGCAGCTGCTGCCTGCCCTTGGGGAGATGCCCACGGGGTTTGCTGGGTGTTGGTGAAGCCAATGGGCAATTTGGATTATTTCTAAAGTTAGGTGAGATGAACCTTGCTTCAGGAAGACCTTTCAGAGTAGCTGCAGCAAATGGAGGGTGGGAGTCTGCTCACTGAACTGCCTCTCCCACCAAGAGGTGGTGAGACCCTGGCCCACCTTGCCCAGAGAGGTGGGAGAAGCCCCATCCCTGGAAACACTCCAAGTCAGCTTGGATGGGGCTCTGAGCAACCTGAGCTGAAGACGCTCCTGCTCACTGCAGGGGGGTGGACTGCATGAGCTTTGAGAGTCCCTTCCAACCCAAAGTGTTCTGTGATGCCTTCAGTGGGTCCTGGGCATCTACACCCTTTTCTTTTGCCCAGCCAGGTAGTGCAGATGCTTTGGTCCACATCACTCGCCCTGGAGCACGCGGGGCTGAGGGGGACCTGTCTCCACATGTAGTGGGAGGGAGGTCTTGCTGCAGACCCACGTAGCAAGGCTTGCGTTTCTCTTCATTAGTTACCATAACTGATGAACCCGCAGAGGGTCAGTATGTTCTTTAGCAATTAACTGAGCTCCAGAGACTGTAATTTGTCTTGTTCGTGTTACAGCACCAAATGAATTTTGCTGTGTTTAATAATCACTCTAAAAGCAGATCACAGAGCCGGGAGGGAGGGAGAGATCGTATCAATCATTTGTTTTCGAACTCTTTCAAGGAATTTCCTACTGTGCTTAATTTCTGCTGCAAAGTCCTCCATGAGCCCCGGGAAGGCGGGCATTGCTATTATTATTCATTTTTTAATCATCAGAGGAAACTATTTAGCTGCTCTAGAAAATTAACATGCTCCCAAATTCAGGAGGAGCCAACAACTGGGAAAATGCAATTTTCACGGCCACTGTCGTATTAGTCTGAATGGTCTAATTTAGGGCAGCTTCATTTAGGGATATTTAAAGGAAATTTAGCTAAAGCCCTTGGAATCCTGCTGCAGAGAATCGCTTTGGGGCTGTGGGATGGGCCGTTATCCCACTTTGCAGATGAGGTGGAGAGAGAGAAGGCGGCTTGGCCAGAGTGTCAGAGGGACACTCCAGCCACCCTGGTCCCAGGCTGGATCCCAAGGCAACGGCTACCAGGGTGAGGCAGAACCTTCGCTGGTTCGGAGCTGCGTCTCGGTCCTGTCTCAGCCGGGTAAGGAGAGCTGTCAAACAGCCACAGAGAAACAGCTCACCGAATGGAAAGAGGAGTAGGATTAAACTCTGATTAAACAGGAAAAAAAAAATTAACGTTTGCCCTGAAAGCCAGCTGAGCTTGAAGGAATTGTCAGAAATCAGCGTAGACGAATCCTCCATACTCTGTGGGAAAAGTGCTTTTACCTCTTCTGCCTGGACTCCCCTGCCGGCACCTCTCCAGGGTCAGTGTCCTGCCTCGGAGGGAAACAGCTTCAGACGGGTTCTCTGGAGGAAAAGCACCTCCCTTCAGCCTGCCTGCCCTGGCCATGTTTTTGAAGCCTTCCCTCTCGAGTAACGAGGCGATGACCACTCACAGCACCACGCCTTGGACTGGCATGGCAAAGAGAACAAAAAACCCCCAAACATCTCGGTGATGCCCAGACACCCTGGAGGACAGTGCCCTGCGTGATGGTAACAGCCCACATGGAGAGTTTGTACCGCTCTGCACGTGTCAGGATCGGCAGAAATGACTCAGCTCGCTGCTCCCGAGGACTCGCATCCTCGGCCAGGTGGCTTCAGAGCTGGCAACATGCCCACCTCTGTAAAACTCCAACCTGGCCCTGGTGTGACGTGCTCTGGTTGAGTGCCTGGCGCTTCCGGGGGTGATGCCTCCTCGCAGCCGCACGCTCGCCTGTGCCTGAACGCTTTACCTGGGGGTGCATCCCCGAGTATCAGCCCTGGGTGCTGAGCTGCTGTCGCTGCAGCTCGGTGCTTCCGAAAGCAGCACTGGCAGGGAAGGCGGTGGGCTGGCGGGGACGGGGCGCCCGGCGCTGCTCTGCAGCGATTGCCGGGGCGCACCAGCCGTCCTTCCTCTCTGAGCTGGGCTCTTCTCGGTGGGAGTTTCTCCTTCAGGAGGTGATCTGGGTTTCTGCTGTGACATCCTGCAGATGTGACGTGTTTTGGAAGTGTGTTTAGTGATGCCCAATGGGAGGCATTTCTCACCTGGTTTTCTTCCCGGACATCGAGTGTGTAAATTTGAAAAAATAACCACGGAGGAAGTTTCTGTAGCAATGCTGAAATCGCAGACCTCTTCGAAATGTGTTAAAACAACCTGATCTTTTTTTTTTTTTTTTAAAGCACCGCGTAGGTCTCAGATGCAACTCATACGAAGTCTTAGCGAAATGTGTTAAAACAACCTGATCTTTTTTTTTTTTTTTTTAAAGCACCGGCTGTCTTTTAAAACAAGTGTTCCCTGTCCCTCTTCCTCCGTGCCGTTCCCCTGGCGAAGGTGCCACCTCCTGGGTCAGTGCCGCTGGCCCAAGGGGAGGCGCTTTCTGTGAGCTCCGGGGTGGGGTTCGGGGTTCGGAGGTGCCCCGGGCTGGGGCGCAGCAGAGCGGGCTCGGGGTCGGCACTACA
>NW_010433719.1:28665-36297 GCF_000710305.1 Buceros rhinoceros silvestris | reverse complement strand
CCGCACTAGAGGGCACTCGTGCCATGCAGAAGCTGGGCCGATGCTCTCCGGGAAGACTGAGGCGCTTGCCAAGGCTGCAGTGGGACCTGAGTGCGCGGGGAAACGCAGAGCTGCTCCCTGCGGGGGGAGGGAAAAACCCCCATACACCCCCCTGCCAAAACCTCCTCCTGGAGCCTGCAGGGAGATGTATGAGGTGCAGGTCGCGTTGTCCTGGAAGGGCTGTACCCCCCTGGATTCAGGAGGGGGTTCAAATGGGGTAGGAATTTGCTGTTTCTTGGCCCGTTTCAAGCTCCTGGATCTGTTGGAGCGCACAGGGGCCAAGTGCTCCTTGCGAGGGGGGTTCAAACCGCCGTGTTAGGCCTGTTGGGATAGAAGAGAGAGGGCACCGAGGTAGCCGCGACCTGCTTCAGAAGAGTTAACGCGGCTGCCCTAAGTGGAAATGCTGCTTCATCGACCTTCTGGAGACCTTGGAAAGGCCCAACAAGCGCATGGACCAGGGGTGACCCAGTTCATAAAGTCTGCTCTGATTTTTAAAGGTTTTTACAAAATCCCATTGAAAGTTTTAAGGAAATTGAGAGAACAGAGGACAAAGGAAACTCCTGGCATGGACTGGCAGTTGATAGCAGGTGAAGAAGAGGAGGTGGAAGCGAAGGGTCAGCTCTCGTGGTGGGGAGGTCTCCAGCAGCCCCTGCAGTCTCTGTGCTGGGACCTGGGCTCTTCAACTCTTTCACAGCCTGGAGAAGGCAGTGAGCAGCCAAGTGCCAACATTTGCTGGTGATAAAAATTTACTCAAAGTCATAAGGAGAGAAGTGACATTGCCAGACTGTGTGAACAGGCAATGAAACGGGGGAGGAAGTCTGGAGCAGGTAGGAGTAAAGCGGTACAACTGGTGACAAACCCACGGAGCTCCAGACTCACCACCACGTGGGCATAAGGTGATTTCATGCAAGCCTGGCAGTCCCTCTTCTGGAGCAGAAGTTCACCCACTGTCTGCCGCAGCAGCCGACACCACCCCACCCCTCTGTGGCAGGAACCACCGCGTTGCCCCCACTACGAGCCGTTCTGGCCACACGCGTGGTGCCTGGCCTTGCGTCTGCTGCCAAAACCCAGTCCCGTGGGGCTCGGGTTCCTCAGCGTTGTTTTTACTTGCTGTCAGGGTTTAGTTCAGATGGTGTGAAATATGTGTGCACCCACATCGCATCTACTGTACGGCACCGCTGAGCGTCAGATGACAACTTTCCTGTCTGCAGCCAGTTTATTTATTGAGGTGACTGGGCTGTCTGGGCTGTGCTTGGAGCTTGATGCTGCTGCCTGAAAATTCAGTTTTAATCACCTCTGCCCTGCCCTTTCTTTAGGGATAGAATAATAAATCCTTGTGCTGCCTTCATAAAGAAGAAGAAAGGATCATATTTTAGTTTCCCAAGAAGCTGGAAACTACGTTGACTGAATACCTTCGTCGTTAACTCTTCTTCCCTTGGCTGAGCTTCCCGAAGGGCCGGGCAGAGGGGCAGCACCGGGTTCCTCTTGAATGAGCTGTGGGGGGCAATGTCACTTTGCAAAGTCCATACGTGGAAACTTCCACAGTCAAAACAGGCCCTGGCTGGTGTGTGAGGTAGAAGGCAACTCTTGAGTTCGTGGGCTCAGGTGTTTCTCGCTGCAGGGATTTTTAGGACTATGCTCGATCCATAACTCCCCCTTTCTGGGCTTCTGCAAAAGCCTCATTAGTTGAACCCACCTACAGACCTCGCTTCTACCCTTGGATGTCTGGAAACACTTGTTTCCCGAGGGGCTCTGCCCGCTCCGGCTGCACAGACACGCTCTGCGTTGTGCTGGCACAAAGCGGCTGATAAGAGATTTAATATGAAAGCCTGCTCAGAGAGGAGAGAAACGAGATCGTCTCAGCTGATAGTCCCAGAACAGGAGCCCACAGCCGTGCACAGGCGCTGCTTCTCTCCGATACGGCAGTTCCTCTCTCTGGTTGTTGTTTGTCCTCGCTGAAAGCTTAGCCTCCTTGCCCACCCCCAAGTCCTGTTCCCTACTTGCTGGTAGCTGCTTTCACAAGCCGGCCACTTCTGGGTTTTCTCGTCCTTTCAGGCCATTGGAGAAGAGCTCCCCGGACCCTCCTGCAGCCAGCCGGGTGCCTGGGTCTGGGCTCTCTCTGATGGGATGCACGTGCATGGGCTGGAGCTGAACACCCAGAGCAGGAGCCAGGCTCCTGCCCAAACCACTGGCTGTTTCCTGGGACCTTTTGGAGTCTGTTTTAAGGAGGTATAAGTTGGGATGGGAAAGACTGGAGGCGAGGTGGGGATTGGAGGCACAGGCACGCCACCCCCACAAGGTCTTCCTTTCCTCCCCAAGGACTGCAGGCTGGTGATACCCTCTCCAGCCTTCTCCCTCCCTGCAGAGAGGACTTTATTTCATGCTGTCATCTGGGAGACCTTCTGAAAGGGCTCACCCCCGTGTGCAGGTCACGGCTGACCTAAGCTCATCCTACATAAGCCAACGTGTTGAATCGCAGCTGGTGGCACGGCCATTTCGGAGGGCTCTCTGAACAGAGCTACGGAGACCCCAGCAATCCTGTCGCCTTGTCCTTCAAATGACAGACAAACACCTCTCGGTGCGTTGTAATTGATTTAGACACCATCTGTTTCTCTGCTCGTGTGAAGAGTTACTGATCCCCGGCTAGTCCCTGCAGTGTTTATTGTGGCGGTGGCTGCTTGTGAGCTCGGTCATTCAAGTTACTGCGTCCTCTTGCTCCCCCCGCCGAAAGAGAGCTCGCGGGTCCCCAGGCTGTACCTGCTCTAGAGCAAAACCCTCGCTCTTACCTTGCAATGGACAATCCTACTCCCATCAGAAGGGCTCCCAGGGCACGTTCGGAGACCAATGTCTGGGCCTTGCTTTTGTGCATGGAACGTGCCTCTTCCCCGTGATGTAAGCCTGATGACTTTGAGCAAGACCCACTTAATTTGCTGTCATGCTTTGCTCATTAAATCCCCAGAATTGCTTTATTTACTAACATACTTCTTCTAAATTACTTTACGACTTAACTAAATGTATTTCTTTACAATGGATGGCAGAAGGAAAGGCAGCTGCAGCGGTTCCTCGCTGACAGGCACCCAAACCACAGCACGAGATTGGCAATGAAAAAGCGCTGGCGTTTGGGTGCTGCCAGCGTGTTGCATAAGCTCTGGACAAAGCAGCTAACGAGTCTGGCAGGAGGACATTTCCCCAAACTCAGGAGCAGATTTTCGGATTACTTAATTGTCCCCAGATGCTGCTTGTCCGCGTGAATAGAAGCCAGATCCTGCGAGCACAGATTTAACGGTGTGGGCAGCACAGAGTGAGCTATGGAAAATCTGGGGTGGTTCTTGCTGTTCGTTGTCTTCTAATTGACAGGATTAACAATGGGTTCTGCTGGAAACCCTCGAACTCTGAGCAACCAACTAAACCAGAGACAAAACAAGCGCTCCCTTAGCTTCTTCACTCCTGCCAGCCATTCAGGTGTGCTGAAGGGTTTTGTTTAGGTTTTTTTTTCAATAGGTTCATTAGAATGGCACAAGCTGAGAAGAAGGGAAAACATGCTGGTGGTTCTTGGCAACGCCCTGAAAGCTAATGAACAGCAGCTTTTCGAAGAGACCCAGAGGGAGCTTTGCTCAGTATAAGACCAGAAATGAGGCTGTTTGCTATTAGAGGCCCTGATGGGAAACAGATTTCAGGGACAACTTCCTGAGGGCACCCAGAAGACAGTCTTCTACCTAACCCTGGTCATTCTGGATGGAACGCAGTTTGCTTAATCCTACAAAAGTGCCTGCTGCTGGCTTGAGAGTAGTTAGGGAAGACGGTATCTCCAGCAACTGCAATAAGCCACAGTGGAAATATTTCTTCAGGAATCAATGGTTCCACATCTGCTTGGTGTCCAGTGAGAACCCAGGGGTCCATAATGGGGCCCAGTGAATTGTAGTCTCAGCCACAGGATATGAGTTATGGACCCTCTCTTCTCGAGTCAATCCTGACAGACCCCGTAAGGACTCAGGCTCAGCCTGCTCAGGTCTCATGTCTCTTCTGCTGCGGATGAGAAGTTGTCTCCTACCCTCGCGACCAGCACCAGCGTTGCTCAGACAGGAGTCAACGTGCAACAGTGAACGAATCCTCGCCAGGCCACAACAGAAAATGGGGCTTTGTCTGGTGGTCTCGTGATGCAGTTTGGGTCAAACAAATTCCTGTTGTCAAGTCCCACCTATTTTGTCCCTAAAGTGCGTGCTCTTGCTGCCCACCGTGAGCTGGGTCTGAGCCCTCGCACTCGAGACAGTAACGCTGGCATCCCAGTGAGGTTTTTACAGCACACAGTTTCAAATCTCTTGAAATTGCACTAACTCTGCAAAATTGGTGCTGTTACAGCTGCAGCAGTTACAGTCCGGAGTCTCCTGGAAATTAGAGGGTATGAGAGCTCCTTCAGTCAGGCAGCTGAATGTGCGGCATCGCCCCTGACGCATCGAGTGCAGATCTAGTGGCACGTCACGATACGTAGCTCCGTAGTGGACCGTCTGTGCTGGTTCCCTCCTTTGCACTGGGTATGGCAGAGCAGCAGCGTGGAGGTCACCAGTGTGAGTGGGGGACTGCCACCACCTGCAGCTTCACCTTGGGGTTTTACAGGGGCAAATTTCCAGTCACAGGGCCAGGATTTTCAGCCATGCCCCAGGATTGCTGAGCTCTTCACCCCCTTCCTGCTCTCATTTCTTACTAGCTTGTATTTGCAGGAAAGCAGATAGTTTGCCAGATCCATCCAGAGCTGGTTCTAGCAGAAAGCAGGTCTTCCTGCCAGCCAGGTACCTGTGTAAATTCCGAATATTTACATCTCTTTTCTACAGAGCTGTTGGGTGTTTGACCCGCCAGTGGTACCGTGCTTTCCCACACCTCCCCTCTGACAAGCTGAGTGTTTGGAGAAGAGTGAAACAAGGAGCAAGCGCTGACGCTGCCGGGGACCGGCAGGGAAGCTCCACCACGCTCCAGGTGGGATGAAGTACACTGTTGGGTCTGATTTGTGACAGAGCAAAGTGACAGTGACAGTATTTGCTTATTTGCTCACTGAAATCCTGTGATTTATAGCATTGAAGCAACACAGCTCATCCCTCTGCTGCTGCTGAAGTGGGGACTTGCATCACAGCAGACGCGTGAACCCCTGGTTTTATGCACTTCGTTGTTAACCGATCGAGCAGGGGCTGCATGAGAACCTGTGATACACTGCACCCCTTATCCCGAGGGCAGGAAATTGCTTTTATTCCTTCTGTTGTGATTAACATGTAGATCAGCGCTGAGACTCACTCAGTAAACTGAGGTCGTTTTTCTCCTGCAGCGAGTGCTGGGGGTTGTGACGTGGCTCAGAAATGGTTACGCTCCCGGAGCTGAGCGACTCATCTGCGATTGCGGGCACCTGCCCATGGCACATCCTCCTCTCTTACGGGCGGTTGTGCCCACAGGTGCTAAAGGCTGACAGTGGCCGGGGTTTCGTTCCCAGTCAACGGCAGAGCTCCTTGGAGACTGCCAACCCCTCCTGGGACCAGGGATCAGGCATTTGTGTGATGGGCACTAGCCCTCCAGCGTGGTGGCCCTGGGCTCAGGGGATGCCCACGGCAGAGCAGGCTGGTGGCTGCACCTCTGAAAGGCAGATTTCAGCTGGAGCAGGAACCCCCTGCTTCCGGGGGACTGGAAGGGGCTGATTCGGTGCTGAGAAATACCAGTGTCTTTATGGTTCACAAGTGTTCTTGAAAATTCTCGGAAAGACGAGCTGACTTGTGCCTGCGAACCCCCTCAGGCCTGACAGCACTGACAGCTACACTCTGTTCTCCAAACAAGACGGATTTTGCTCTTTGCTAATCTGAAGGGGGTCAAGGGTAAAATTTCAACCAATTTTTTATTCCAAGGGGGGCTCCAGGGAGAAGTTACAGCCTAAAGAGGGACAGCCTCATTCCAGAAATAGTTCTTGTTCTCTCAGCACAGGGAACAGAATGGGCGCCCTTGGAGCAAGATGTTTATTCCAAACATCATTTTTTTCCAGAGCTTGAAGCAGCTCTTACTTTCCAAGAAAACTCTACAAGGGTCCTGTAAAGGAGCAGCAGCTTTAAGGTACTGGCTTTGCCACGGGGCTGCTCACAAGCACCATCAGGTGAGGAGAGCCTGGGAGAGTCAATCCAGACTGCAAGGTTCGTTTTCAGGGCAGAAGGAACCCCACACCATGTATTAACTTCTCCAGCTTTTATTTCTCTAGCTTCGCCTTCCCACCGTTTGAAAGATTTAAAAAATAATCTTTCAATTATGGCTACAGGAGCAAAATGTGTTTTCATTCTCCGTGCCATGATTGGCAGAATCGTACCCAGGGTCCCACGGTTCATGCCGGTTACAGAGTGCATCACATCGTCAGCCGTTGTTCGTATGATGAGTGGTCTCTCATCAACATTTCACACAATCTGAATTGAATCCCGCGCTCCAGAGGGCTGTCATGGCTGGCCTGCTGGAAAGCCAACGTGACGTAACGATTTCCTTGGCTGTAGGTAAATAGCCTGTACATAATGTCACCAAAGCTCGCTGTTGCCTCGGGATGGATGTTTCCAGCTATGGAAAACAAACATCTCGGCTTTGGTTTGTTGCTTTATGGCAAGAGGCGCTGCCCATTGCTGGGGTTTGGCCGTTATTCAGCAGTGGGAGGTCACTGTCCTGGGACTCCCTTTACGGTACTTTTGTTCAGAAAATATTTCTGAAGGTAGCTAAGGATTATCCATCATTCATGCCGGAGAGGCCTAATTTGCCGTTCACAAACATTTCCACTTTGTAGCAATTTCCCTGATCTCTGGCTAACAGCAAAGAACACAGTGGAAGCTTTTATTTTCCATGAAAAGCAGGAGCATTTTAACTGCCAGGTTTTGCTTTTCAAACTCTGCATCTCGCAGGTGAAAACTGGGACAAAGTCAACGGCATTTCAAGCAGTCTGGGTGGGAAAAACCAGGCATCTGGTAGGAGAAAGAATCTAAAAGATGTTTTTTTCTGGTGCTGGAATCTGCAGTCAGCCGTGGGGATCTCTCCCTAGACTGGTATTGCCCAAGTGGTCAGAAAATGTTTAGTTTGTGGCAGCTGAAGAGGTAAAGTCTAACTGCCAGTAGCCAGGATGGGGTAGGGCAACGCATGCTGCTCCACGAGCAAACAGCAGCCAGCGTGATGGATTGACCAGGGCGAAAGTCAGTCCTGGGAACTGGAAAAGGCAGCGGTATTGGATAAACATCGCAGCGTGACAGAGCTTGCTGGGAGGGAGAGACAGTAAGAAATACACATTTGTCCTCAACTGTGCAGTTGCCTTGTTTCCATCCCCCACCCTGCTGAATTCCTCAACCCTCACAGCTGTCACCATCTCCCACCAAATTCTCTTTATCTTGATTTAATTCCCAAGAGCTGGACAAGGTGGGTCAGAGCCCAAGCAGCGCGCTTCACCAGGACTGCTCCGAGATGAGTGCCGACAGCAGGGCGACTCCTACGTCTTGCCACGTGAAGATGACAAATCTATTCCAGAGGGAGAGAGGAACTGTGTCCTCAGCCCAGGAAGCGTGGTGCTCACGTATGATGTATTGGTGCTGGTGCTGAACC
>NW_010433719.1:27304-28562 GCF_000710305.1 Buceros rhinoceros silvestris | reverse complement strand
GAGGATGCATCTCAGGTAGAAATGCTGGGGGAGAGCTGTGAATCTTTTCGACAAGCAATTGTTTCTTAGAGTAGAAGCCAACTCACAGCACCTGGCTACAAACACAGCTCAGATCCAGACAAGAGATTGTGAAAAACAAATCAAAAGATGGTTTCTCATTAGCTTAACTTCCTCAGAAGAAAATCCAGCCCTAATGCCTTCGTTAACCGTCATTTTGTAATGACCCTGAAAAAACCTTTCACCAGGACTTGGCCAAGATGCTTTATGGAAGGATTTGAGGGTTAGTTGCCTCAGGTCCTTCAGACTCCCCCAGCAGAAAGTTCCTTTGTTATCAAGCCTGTGGTGGTCCTCAGTGCATGTCCCCAGCAGAGAGATGAGCATTTATGCCTCTTTTAGCCATTATTATTCCTTCTAGCCTTCCTCACTTTTCGCAGCAGCGTTCCCATTGGGCCCTCAGAAATGCCCTCCCAGTGCTGCAGGAGACGGTTTTGCTTCGGCTCAGGCGGTCTGTGTGGCAAGGCAGGTGTTCGCGTGTGCTTCACCACTGACCTTAGCTGCCCTGCCACACCACAGCTGGCAATCTCGCACCGGCTGGCGGAGGACGGCCCCAGCTTTCCGAGGAATAAGGAAGAAACTGTTTACACTGAGGGTGGTGAGAGCCTGGCCCAGGTCGCTCTGAGAGGTGGGAGCAGCCCCATCGCTGGCCCCACCCCAGGTCAGGTTGGCCCTTGGGGCTCTGAGCAAGGATGAAGGGCAGTGAACACGCTTCTTTAGAAGAGATATGAGGAAGAAATTATTGCTGCTGAGGGTGGGGAGAGCCTGGCTCAGGGTCTCTGAGCACCCTGCACTGGGTGCAGATGTCCCTGCTCTCTGCAGGGGGTTGGACTGGGGGAGCTCTGAAGGTCTCTTCAACCCAAACCAGTCTGTGATTCTATGGAGAAAGCCTGGGATGGGCTTACACCGCTTGTCTAACTGGGCCAGATTCCACTGCGTCCATGCAGGAGGTGGTTTTGCCGCGAGGCTGCACAAAATCAGCTATTTGCAGGAGTATTAGTGGTAAAAACAAGGTAACTGCCAGCCTTGCACCCTCCAGGGACATCTTCTGAGTCCTCTTGGAGTGCTGGTCACAAGGCAAGATGCAAACCTCCCTCCTGGCCTGGGTCAGACCTCAGCAGCCGCTTATTACCCGTGAGGAAGCTGTGCCCGGAGAGGCTGGCGGTGGGCAGGGCTGGGGGGAGAGGGCGAGACCACACAGAAG
>NW_010433719.1:26613-27193 GCF_000710305.1 Buceros rhinoceros silvestris | reverse complement strand
AAGAGGTCGAACACAGACTGAAGCCGCCGCACCGTTAGGGCTCAGCACTGGCCCGTCAGAGGCGAAAGCACAGGGAGGGTGGTGGCAGCCCCCAGCCCGTGAGCCGACCAGCCTGCAAGGTCAGCAGCAAGAGCTCCTTCCCAGGACAGCTCTCGGCAGTGCGAGGGGCCACCACAGAGGTGAGAATGTGGAAGTATCTCAGGAACCACTGACTTTGAGAAAGGCAGTTGCAGCAGAGTTTCACTCAGGAGAGCTCTGAGTCAGCCTTCCCAGCACCAACAAGCCTTTCACATTCACACCACTCCACCACCAGAAGCATTTATTTCTCATCAAAGAGCTGCCGCCATCAGTACGCGTTTAAACAATATTATTTTTTGAATCAGTGTGTGAAAACAGCCTGTACCAGATCGTTTCCCTTGTTTCCTTCTGCCAACCAGCATCTCTCGTGGCTCAGCCACGTGTTCCCAGGCTACAAGCCCAGCTGCTCTTGTAAACCACGCTCCAAGCACGTGTTCTTGCATGGGATGTTCGCTGTTATTTTCAGTTATTTGATTGGTACACGTCCCCACCGCCTGCCCCC
>NW_010433719.1:21858-26478 GCF_000710305.1 Buceros rhinoceros silvestris | reverse complement strand
CAAAGTTGCTTGATTGGCCTCAAGTGTCTTTGTGAGTTTACCCAATGCCAAGCTCAGGCGCTGAGCCCATGTCAGGTAATCCGTCATTTCTCCTTCAACGCTGGAGACAGAATCTTGCTCTTAGCTTGTCAGATAAAGGCCTGAGAATTGCTTTTCAGCCCACCTAATGAGGGCTTGTGTTTTTCTACGCTTGGGGAGATGGATGGTCTTAATTCTCGATTTCTTTCAAAGGCAGCAATTTTCTTCCACAAAAAAGACCAGGAATAATAGACACAACGTGGCTCGTTCTGAGTCACCCTTTAACCATTTGTGCTGACGATTTCTCTATGTACATCTTCCAACTAAGGCCCTGAAGCTGCTGCTGCACGTTTTCCCTTGCCGTAAGACATTTCCGTGCCGAAGGGTTTCAGCACAACCAGCACCCTCCCCAGACTCCCTGCGGGCTGACCGAGTCTCCGTACACATGCCCTCGAATTTGGGCCATTCCAGATGGGGCTCTTCCACTCCATCTCTGCAGGACTTGTCTACCTGATGTGCAGAAGCCAAGGCATGGTGCACGAGGGACGCTGCAGGGAAGGAGCTTGCTTTCTGCTGTGCCTGGAAAGCATTCAGGTGACAGCCCAGTGCACAGCGCTCAGGTGGAGGCTCTGTCTGAGGCGTCCCAATCAGCCTGGCACTGTCCTGTCCATATTTACCACTTCTACACAGATGTTCATGGGGATGTCAGGGTCTCGTTGACCAACGTTTCGTCAAATCCTAAATACGAAGTTCTGTCCACTCCTCTGCTTCTTGCTCTCTCCACACTCACCCCTCATTTCCCGCTGTTTTATCCCCATCTCGAAACGCAAACTTGAAGGAGTGGCCAGTCACCCAGACCATCGGGCTCGGTCTGTTGCCTTGAAACAGAAGGAATGCTGGGGGCGTATCTTCTGACGCCCATTTCTAACTACCTTCAGTGAAGAATGGAACTATGGGAAAGATTACCCTGAAAATTCAGACACCAATGACTAGCTAACAGCGTGTCAGTGCACACTCAGCGGCAGTGCCCAAAGCGCACCGAGGACTCCTAAGAAAGAACGGACGTGTTTGAAGAGCCTCGAGGTAAAGAGCAAATACGCAGCGGATTTCCAAAGGAAATCCAAGGTGGGATATAAAGAGTTATTTTCTAGAAGCTCAACATCTTTCTTTGATAAATCAGTGCAAAAACTACAAAGAGGCAAAATATTACAGTTTCTGTGCATAAACTTCCCAAGCTGCTTGGCTGGGGAAGGGGGAGCCGCGGTGTCCTCCTGGTGTCCTTGCGGGGATGAACTTAAGGAGGGTAAAATGCAGGTGTGGGTTTGCCTGGGGCGTTGCTGGTTTTGTGACTCTGATGTTTGTGTTAGTGTCATTGGGAAAGGGAATAGGAACCCCTTGGAGCAGCCCAGTCCGGCAGAGCAGGTTTTGCTTTGCTCCAGAATTAAGAAAATTGTTATATGAAATGTTTGCAGAGGAAAAAGCACACAGGGCTCAGAGGCTCCATAGCTCAGGGGTTAGAGCACTGGTCTAGTAAACCAGGGGTCGTGAGTTCAAATCTCACTGGAGCCTGGGGGCTTTGTACCCCCTGGGAAGATCTGCAGCTTTATCTTCTTGGGTTTTACCATGGCATCATTTTTTGGAGCATCCACCGCAGCCTAGCAGAAATAAAACACGTCACGTCGCACCTACGTCAAAGAGCAGGCAATGAGGAGGAGAGAAAAACAGCAATGGTCAGCGTTAACCCCTCAAAAGAACAGACTGGGATATTTTAAAGTATAGAAATCAGAGATAGGAAGAAATACCTAATACAGGATTTAAAACCTTCTGAACCCCCACAGACGTTGTGAAGCTCATTGATGAACAGATCTGAAATGGCCTCTACAGTCAGAGCTGGTTCATCTCCTCGTGCTTCAGGAGGACAATCAAAGTACCTCTCCAGATACAATTACAGAGCTGGCTGGGAAAATCATGAATACAGCTGGAGGAGGAATAGTAACATTTGTCTTCTTCAGAGTTGTGCTGAGGGGGCTGGAAAGTTCGCATTTGTAAGGAAGAAGAAAAATCTGGGCATTAACCTATTTTTTACATCCTGAGTTCAATGAGTTGCAGTCCGGATTTATGAGATTTCATACACTGCCTTTGCACGTTTCCCTTTGCTTTACTCATTTCCAAGTTCTTCTCATTTTGTTCCATCAAAAGGATCCCAAACGGTGATGTGAGAGGACATTTCTGAATTCAAAAAGGCCTTTTGCATTTGAGGGAAAGAAGGCTCAAAAGCCTGAAACGCTGCTGTCCTGTGGAGGTGGACACTGGGTGCCAGGAGGAACGTGCTGCTCCCGTCACCCCTCTTCAGCCTGTTTCCTTACAGCTCTGTTTTCCCAAAACAGCACTTTGGTGGGTTGATGTGTTTTCCCCACAAGAGACGTGACCTGCAGGGATTTCCGGCCTTTCCTCTGTATATGTCACAGCAAGGCTGAAGAAACAGAAGTCAGCAGGGTTCCCGTTAATCTGCAGCCCGATAAACCGGCAGAGTTATTGTTATAGCAGAAGGTACTAAAAAATGGACGGGCGTGTTTTACTGAAAGTGAATTTGTATCTCGGCTGTTGTGGCTACATGGCTACTCACCCTGTCCCTCATTCTGGCTTATCTCTGCGTTTTGATTCTGTATCACGCTGCTGAGCAGTACCCAAGGAGATCTTCGTGGTTCAGGTTCACTTTTGCTCAAGTTCAAAGGCTCATGGTGTCAGCTTGAGCCTGGTAGTGAGGGAAATGATCCTCTGAAAAATTGACGTCTGCCATCTCTGAGTAAAAATGACAAATGTTCAGGATATGTTTTGCTGAATTCTTAATCTACACAGAGCTTAATGTTAGTGGGAAAACTCTCCTAAGTAACTCTGCTGCAGATCGTGACGTTAAACATACTGATGCCACTTGTTAAACAAGCACCTGATGCCAAGACCGCTGCTAACAGCGGGCCTTGGACCCTCTCCTAGCCAAACCCCTTGGTATCAGCCTTCCTCAGACGCCGTCCTAGCTAAATCCCTTCCTACCGACCTTCCATCCTCTTCCCTCTGCTGAAAACAGGGCTTTTCAAAGAGCTTGACAGGAGGGACGAGGAGGGCGAAGTCCTTCCTATCCATCTCCTGAAGCCCCTGGGGGGAGCCGCTGACCTGTGACGTGGAAATGCTGCCCCTGCGTCCCGAGGTGCGGGAAGCTCGTGGAGCTCTGCCACAAGGGCTGTCACAAGGCTGGTCCACTTCTGGGTCTGCTCAGGAGAAACTCTTCCTCTTTAAATCATGACTGCCTTAATCCAGATCTAGACGGTCTTTTGTTATCTCATTTAGGGAGACTTGAAGGTTTCTTCCTCTGTGTCTTAGAAAACTTGTTTTCCATGTTTTTCTGACAACTTCAGAATACCACTTCTGTTTTAAAAACCATCCTAGACACCGCATTCCTCTGGCGTGCTTTTCATTCCTGGGTCTCCCCGCAAGGGCTGCACCGAGCTGGACAGAGAAATCCTTTATTCTACTATAAACAACATCGAACTTTGTGGCCCGGCAGCCTGGATCATTGCAGTGTCCGTGGCCATTCCCTGAATCCAAGGACCGCGTTAGCAGAGCTCCATTGCCGCCTCTAGTTCAGTTCTAGCGGAGGCCACGTATGCCTCAGCTGACACATTTCTTAAGTCATTAGAGGAAAAAAAATAAATAATTTAATTTTGGGCCTTGTCGAGCCTCATACAATTGGCCTCAGCCCCTTGATCCAGCCTCTCCAGATCCCTCTGAAGAGCCTCCCTGCTCTCAAGCAGATCACGGTTTTTCCTAGGGAGATTGTCATCTCTGGGAGCTGGCGCAGTCATCACCTGCTTCTCCTGAATTCCAAGGCCTGAAAAGAGCATTGCCATCCAACCCAGTAGTGCAACTGCTTTGGTGAGACCTTCTGGCTGCCCAGACAGAATCCTCACTGTGAGGATGAGAGCACCCACAGCCAGGAACAACACTGGCAGCTTGTCTCAAAGCCACAGACCAATGGGGCGGGATTTCAGGACTCTTCCTTAGCATCCAGGGTGATCTGCACAACATCCTGCACCTGGAAAAGCTGCAGCATCCCAGTCTCTCACTGGTTGCGGTGCTCACCTTTACAGTTTCCATATCTCTTGAACAGAGTAGGAAACCTTGTCTTCTGAACAGCAGGTCCCAGGGTTTAATACTGGCATCAGTGCTCCCCTGGACCCCATCAGCAGGGCGCCACTGAGCCGATGAGGGCAGTCGGAGCAGGTTACCTGCCCAGCTTATTGCTGTAAGCCTCCGTGAAAGACCTGGGGGAAAGAAAAGCATTGTTGTATGTACTGCAAGTTTAGCCAAGCTATAAAAAGAGCCACATCTGCTTTCACCGAGGCACCTTGCCATGCGAGTATGGACTGAAGGCAGACCCAGGATGGGAGTGGGAGTCTGCTATGAGGACAGACAGAGGGACGGAGGAGCTGCCGTAGACAAGGAGATGTCAGGAGCTTGTTGTGTTTAGTCTCGCAGCAGGAAGGCTGAAAGCAGACATGAGCACTCACATAAATACCACAGGGGTAAACAGTTAGAAAGGGAAAG
>NW_010433719.1:13437-21788 GCF_000710305.1 Buceros rhinoceros silvestris | reverse complement strand
AAGAGCTATTTTAAACGACATTACGTCACTAGCATGAATGAATATATCGGGCTGGAATTTAAAAAAGAATCTCTGAAAATAAGAGGAGTAGTTTTTTCAGGCAGCTTAAGGAATAGGAGGAAGGAACCCTCAAGAGGTCAGAAAGTTCACCAGCAGGTTCTGGAGGCGCTGGCTGGCACAGCTAGGCTTCAGGAGCCAGGAGCTCCCACCCTGGACTCATTCACCGACGGTGTGACCTTGTCCAAGTCCAGCAGCGTCCTGTGCTGTGTGAATGCTCGTGGGTATCCACGTGGATTTCTATCAGTCTTTTTAGCTTGTTTGTCCAAATGCTTCTTCCATTTCCAGAAGCAGGAGGTAATGCCTCCAGGCCTGCTTCGTCCTCCGCCCCAGGGAGCGTGTGATGTACCTGTGGATGGCCTCGCCGCCCCCCTGCCTGCTGGGAGGCAGTCCGCTCCCCGTGCAGCGAGCCTTGGAGAGCTCCGCTGCTCTGATAATGGTCGTCTAATAATAGCCTTTGTAATCTGTTCTGTGACAAAGAGATTCTGCAGGATGGTCCTTGATTCTTGTGAGTTTGTAATGATTTCTCCCTTCCTGTGTTATTGACGGTGGCTTTTGTGCTCAGCAGAATGGCTGTAACAAAGGCCGTGCCGTGTGTTCACAGTCAATCAGAGCGACTCAACAGGGTTTGAGGAAAGCTCAGAATTCCCCTTTGTTTTCCTTCAGCTCTTTTCAATCTTCTGGGTCAGATGAGCCTGGCTTACCGTAAAACTTGTAAGAGCAAGGACAGAATAAAGCAATCTTGATGCTGCACCGCCTTGCCCAGTGCTGGCACAGCAGCACAGTCCTCTGCCCAGAGTCTCCGGGGATGGCACGCTGCGGGCAGCAGACGGGCAAAGCCTGGAGACGGCTGGCACTGGCTGCGCTTCGTTTGCTCATTCCACAGCTGTCTCCCACCAGATAGGACACTGCAGTTATTCTGCTGGGCCAGCTATCAAATGTGGTTGGAATCGATACAACCGGCCTGATGAAACACTCTCCAACCTTTTCCTCCTGCAGACCTTGTACCGTCGTAGCTACCACTACACCCCCACTGCTGCTGTGCACCAGCTGTGCACTGTGTAGTGCACAGCTGCATCTTTTTACCCAGAACGGGATCTCCAGGGTTTCTCAATTTTCTGCAATATTTTCACTCTGAAGAAGAGTTTTCCTCTCCGTGTATCTCCAGGTGAAAGCCCTGGTGGCCTGTCCTACCTGCAGTGCTGCTGGGGGAACATCAAACAGAGGACAAGTATTTCTTTTTGCTGTCTTGTGTCAAGGCCGGGACTTATCACAGACCTCCCTTTGCTGGGGGAAACAGGGCTGGGGGTCCTGAAGCCACAGTCCTTGCTCTCTGTCAGTCAGAGCGGGTCCTTCTTAAGCAGTGAGCTCTAGGATTTCACCGGGCAAGCTTCAGCCTCACACTGCTGTTGTTGCGCGCTTCTTCCCTCGTCACAGCCATGTCTGGAGTTTCTTTGCAGTTGACGTTTTCAGCAATTCTCTGATGGGCTCCAGCATTGTTGCTCCCCCCGGTCCGTCCACAGCCCTGCACCACCTCCCCGCCCTTCTCTTTTCCCCATTTCCCAGCCTTTGCATTTTGCCTCCTCGCCTTGACTCCCCCTTCTGAGCATTGCCCGCTGGGGACCCATGCACCTACACCTGCACTTCCAGGTGCCTGCTGGGCTTTCCCCAGCCCTCCCAGCAGCCGGAAGACATTACTAGCAGTGGAAGGTGACAGAACCGTTTCTGCACGGTCGGTGGGGTGTGTCTGGGACCACCAGGAGGCATTAGTCCTCCACCAAGGGCAAGCAGTGGGTGGGAAAGCCTTGCACGGCTGCTCCGCTCCAGAAGTCTTGTCCCTGCTCGGGGACAAGTGCCCAGCATTGCCTTTCAGGTTAGCCACAGTCACAGAAGAAACCGAGCGTTAGCTCCAGTATCCAACCAGGTGTCTTGAAAGCCCAGCACAGTTTCATCTGGCCTCTCTTGGATTAAACCAGCCCTGGGGCTCTCTCTGGGCTCTACCATGAGAGGGCAGCACCAGGGCTTTCTGGAGGAGTTCCTGGGAACTGAGCTTCCAGCAAAGAACCATCAGGCTCCCTGGAAAACATTCAGCAAACCTGCAGAGAATCCTTCTTTGTCTTCAGGTCTAAGGCTGAGTTATGCAGATGATGAGTCCAAACTAAACCCTCCACGCAGCTTCCTTCACAGCCGGGCTGTTCGCTTCTCTGTATAACCAGATCCGAAAGGATCTCCGAGGGCCAAGAACCTCTCCTGCTTCCTCTCAGGATGGAGGTGAATTTTGTTTTGTTTTCTCAGCTGTTGTAACCAAAACGACTCAAGAATTTGTGGGGACCGGAGAGGGATGATGAGTCTAAGTCTCCAGTCGGGTGTTAGGGTTTCCTCTGCACCCACAGCTGCTCTGCAGTGGCCAGCGTGAACGCTGAACTCCGCAGCACCACTAGGGAGCCTGGTATTTGCTTCCTTTCTCGAGCGAGCCTTTTGTTTCCCTTCCCAAGAAGGCAGAGCTGCTTGAGGTGTATGTTTGCTTTTCTTTTACCTCGTTTCTCCCCTTCTCCCTGTGCAGCACTGGGAGCAGCCAGATCCAATGTGCAGAGAGCAGCACGGCGCTGAAGGGCCCAGCGTACGCTGCAGCGCGGAGAGCGTTCGTGGAGCTGGACGTGAAGCAGCTGCTCTCTATATTTGGGTGACCCTGGTTGGAAATCGAAAAAGCACTTTCAGCAGACACTAGACATCACATGGATGTCCACCTGGATGCTGCCGGGGGGTGGCACATCCACTTTTGATGAAAACTAAGTTCTAGGAGATACTCTGGGTTTGTTTGTAGAGGTAATTCTGGGAACCATACAGGAACTTCCTGACTCAAGTACCATTGGCTGTGACTATCCAGCTGCATCAGTGCTGCTGGAAAGCACCGTTATTACACTGCCATTAGTGCTCTGCTGGGCACCAGCTCTGCTACGGATCCATCCCAGGTCCTATCCAAGGCTGAGACCAAGAGAAGTTCATCTGTACAAAGAACACGTTCAATGTGAGGGGCTGAGAAGTCAAAAGATTAGTTTCAAGAAGTTCATTTTCTGCCATGAAATCCATAGACTGAGCATAAACGGAGCAGGATGAATATCCCCAAAGAGAACAGAATGAACCTTTTCAGATGGTTTCATCGGCAATGAACTTTTTTCATACTAACTGGTGTCTCAGTTGATTTTGGAACGAGCAGTCAGAACTGAAACAAAGCTGTTGGGTTTTGCTGAGTGGGAACTGAAATGTTAGAGTCTCTGCTGGCTTGTGCTGGCCCCATAGTCAAATGTGGTATTCCCCCCGGCATTTCAAAGTGTTAATGAAGTCCAGAGACGACCTCAACTCCTGGTTTATATTTCATGGAACACTAATGGCAAATTCAGCCCCCTGGCCCCAGCCAAGCAGATGGCCAAAATGCAGCCTTGGCTCCATTTCAACCCCTGCTCGAGCCTCAGGGCAGAGCCTCAGCTGGCGCGCGCCATCACGACTCGAGACGCTGCAGCCGTTCCCCTCAGCTGCAGAGCTGCTTGGCTCCGTGCGAATCCTGGGTATGCTGAGCCTTTACCCCAAGGTAGACTTTATCCTCATTGCAGTCCTGAGGCCAGTCCTGGACCTAGACCAGGTCTGGATGTTGTCCAGAATCTCCTCTGCACTGGAACCATCCCTGATTCAAGTTTCGCCTTTTTCCACGCTGGATCCTGCCGTGCCTGGCAGGTCCGTCTGTGCCGCGCACCATTAGGCTGGAGGCTGTTGCTGTACCTCCGAGCTGCAGTCGAGTGGGAAGATGTTCCCATGGAAGCAGTGCTGGTGGGACTCAAGCAGAATTCCTCCCGTCTTGCTGGGCACTCCACTGCATTTCCACAGGCACCGAGCCAAGGTCATGCCCTTTCTGCAAGGTGAGAGCACTGAAATTATTCTGATAGCAGCTGATGGCTTACAACCTTTCCTTCCGGCCCCACTATTTTAAGCTACACTGCTCGACAGCTTCTATTTTCGCCTGTACTGTAGCTCTCCTCCGGGGCTCCCGGCCATTTAGTTTCATCAGAGTATCAGAAGTAGAGAATTAATGAAGCTCTGAGGTTGTGACTCATGCTAGAAGTTGCTACCTTTACACGCTCCCCACCTAGAATACAAACACGATCTCCTTGGCATCTCACAGGGGAAGATGTTGGTGTCGAACGCAAAGATCATGAACCGTCTACTGTATCAGGCTTTGAGCAGAAATATTCATCTATTTGTCTGGAAATCAAAGGCAGGGACATAGTTGTGGGTGCACAAGGCAAAGCAGGGGCAAATGGCACCCAGCTGATGTTCACCACGTGCTGGAGGTTGAGGTCAAGCAAACCCTGGTTGTTTCTCACCCAGGCTGACGCTGGTCACGTGCAGTCAGGCAGTTTGGCAGTAAAGCAGCCTGAGATTCGGGGAATTCGAGGCAGTAAGTAACCCACGTGGCCTGTTGCTTCCCCACAAGCTCCCTATGCAACATTGGGATATTGGGGGTAAAGACCATCATGGAGGGAAACCCAAGAGAGCAGGAGTGGGTGTTTCACAGCCCAGGATGAGCTGCGCATAACTCAGCTGCGTGGAGCAAGAAAACCAAAAGCCGAAGTGTTTCGCTGAGCAAATCCAAAGTTGTCCTGGATGTGACCATCTGCATGTGGTAGCTGCAGCAGGTACCTCCAGCAGCCACCCAAACACAAACGACCACACTGAGGTCGACACTCAAAGAATGATCCGTTCGGCCTTTCCAGCCGCTGTTGAGGAAAGTGTTCAAACTGCTAAAATCCTGTCACAGCAGTAAAGGGATGCCCTGCGAAGCTCATCTGTCTTCAGAGGAACCTCCAGCTCCCCAGTCTGTAGGTGGTTGTGACAGAGGGACCCATGTGACAGTCCTGCCCAAGGCTATGCAGCAGGCGGTGGGAGCAGGGGCAAGCAGCCCCCTGCCTTTAAAAACCACACATGGGCATCGCTGGCCCCTTCCAGGGGAGTGGAAACAATGAGAAATCCTGAAGTTTCTGGCTGCACAAAGCAGCTTGCAGGACCCTCCACAGAAAAGTGAGAGTGAAGAAGAGCTGCAGCGGAGGTGGGAGGGGGATGCAGAAGCCCAGAGGCGTGAGAGAGCCAGCCTGGGCTCCAGGCAATGCGACCGGTGGAAGTCATGAGTCAGGTACGTGGAAGCCCCGTTTCCTGGCATTACAGCCTGGAAATCCCCTTGGGGGTGTTTCCTGCTGCTTGGCTATTCAGGGTGATGCAGCCACCTGCCTCCCTTCCCCATATTGTACTGGGCAGCGGATGGAGGATGTCACTGGCCAAGAATTCCTTCACCGGCAAGAAAATGCCATCAGGCTCTCAGTTCTCTTCCAGGCTGCTCTGCAGTTTGGAAGGCAGAATAATGGGTGGGAAAGAATTTGCAGGTGCATCCTGCAGGCCAAGAGACGTGCCAGAGCAAGGCACGGGTGGCAAGACCTGGTCACGCAGGGTGTGGAGGGAGCTCAGCGGGACGGGGACTCCAGTGTCAGCAGAGAGGTGCCTGTTCTGGAGGCTTGGCCAGTGGCATACTGTGATTTTTGAAGCCCTCCAGAGGTCCTTCCCAGCCCTGGTCATTCAGTGGTGCTGTGCTTCACTGGAGCAGATTCACTGGCAGCAAGGAGCTGCTGCTGCTGTATTTGCAAGCAGGAGCTGTGTCCTTGTGACAATGCACAATCATCCAGGTCTCATGGATTTACTCCAGGATGTCAGTGGATGTCCAAGCAGCACTCAGCTATTTACCAAATCAGCTTTCAAACCACCTACGTGTTCCATTCCATTTTCTCTTTCATTCAGAAGCCTGTTCCTAAATGCCTGGTTCCTCTGACCCGGAGTGGTGGGAGTATGAGCAGGTCATTTCTAAGTCCTTCCTCCTCTGAACTCACAAGCCTCCACTTAGCCACTAGACATGCCCAGGGGGTCCAACAGCATCTTCACCATCTTCAGCTCCTGCCTACTCTTCTTGGAGTTCAGCCATGACCACTCCTGTCCCCTCCACCTCTCCATCCTCCCCTCTCCCTCCCTGCAGCAGAGTGAGCAGCTGCCGTAGAGAGCCACAGAAGGCCTCCAGCTTTCCACCAGCAACACCCTGACAGGGCCAACAGCCCCAGCAGTCACCCTGCTCCGATTGCACCAGCAGGTCCTTCCTCGCCAGCACTGTCAGCAGCATCGGCACGTGGCACGGCAGGTGCTGAGGACGGCCCGAACCATCCCCAGTGAGGCACAGTGAAACGTGCCCAACAGCTGCAGACGGGTCAGCGGGAGGATACCTCGGGGCTCTAGCAGATCCCAGCTACACGTATCAGTGCCAAACAAGACTAGTGCCGACTGACATTTCAGCTGTTCTGTTGGGTATCCATAAAAGCTGTTGAGGCCCAACCCTGCCCCTCACTGCGGTGCCAGCACACCGACCAGCCTCCGCCCAGGCAGGAGGGAGATGGAGGCTGGAGATGCTCTCCTCCTCTCCATCCCTTCCCAACGATGCACCTTTCCCCCAAAATACTAGGATGGGGCAGGATGGGGTAGGATGGGGGAGGTTGTGGTGTTCATGGGGAGAAGGAGGGAAGTGGTGGGAGGGGGAAGCTGTTCAGGGTGGTCTTTCTTCTCTGAAACAGAGTTGACTAGTGAGGAGGAATGACAAGGAGAGAGGGCCTGGCAGAGCTCCTTTTACTAGGCTGCAGTAAAGCATCAGATGGGATTTTGAACCTCTTTGGACAGCCGGGTCAAGAAAGAGCCGGGCAGTTTTGTCCAGTGCTGCTGCAAGGGCAGTTGTAGGAGCGGAAGAGCTTTGTCTGAGCAATTCCACAAGAGGGAAGGAAGCACAAAAAGAGCAAATGGATCTGGACCAACTTTTCCTATTTAGACTCGTTTGTTGCGGAATTATCAGAAATGCTGGAAGCTGGAAAGCTTAAAAAAAATTAGAGACTGTTGCCAAGGCTTTTGTTTTCCTGCAATATTTGAACTTTTGCTCCAGAAGTGACAGAATTACATAAGGTTCCTCATATTTGCTAAATAAAAACATTCTCATAATGGAGAATTAACCTTTCATAGAAAACATGATGTAAGCAGGAACTTGAAAACATAGAAAATGGAAGATCAAGAGAACAGGATGAAGAGATGACACCGTATAAAAGCCAAATTTGTGATCTGGGGGAATATGTCACTATTTCAATCATGTCACGGTTGGCGCAGTGGACCCCAGCACCCCTCGCAGCCTCCGCACTGCAACCTTGAAGTTCAGTCTTCAGAACAAAATGATTTTTGCTCAGTTTCTTTTCTTTTTCTTCAGAGCATTTTGTGTCTTTAAAAGGAGCAGTTTGAGGACTGTGCCCCTCCATCACCCTCACAACCGTGCAGGCGCTGGGGGCCTCTCTGCGTTGTAGGGCAGAACTCCCTCACACCTCAGGGAGACAACATCACCCCCATGAACCTACACGCTGAGTGAGAAAGCAGCCTGTGCACTCACCTCTCTGTGCCCAGCCCTCCCTCAGCGCTCACTCAGCTCTTCTGAGCTCTCCTGCAGGCTCTGAAAGCCCTGAGTTACGTGACCCCAAGTGGGAGGTGACCCAAGGTGGGCCATGACCTGCCAGGGACCCGCTGTCACCGACAGAGGGTCTGGCCTGTGTAGTTCACCGAGTCCAGCTGGCTCTGCAAGGGAGCTGTGACCCCACAGCAAGGGCTCTGCAGAGCTGAGCTGCTCCCTTCTCATCCCCGCGTGGCCCTGCATCCGAAACCGTGGACCACACGGTTCCCCTTAGCACTGAAAGCGAGAGACAGCAGCGCTGAGAGCCCTTCAGACCTTCGTGATGCTGCTCCATGACTTCAAAAAAATTCCCTGCGGGCACTTCATAAAAGAAACTGAGAAGCAAATAAATAGAGGGCAGCTGCAGCTGGGACAAGGCGTGCTGTGCTGAAAAAAGGCGGCTTAGGAGGAATCGAGGGGTATCAGAAGCAACGTCTCTTCGTCCAAGATTCCTAGGCTCAAATGAAGCGAGCAAGGAAATGAGTGAAATTCCACAGCAAGGAATCACCTTTTCATCCTGCCTGTCACATCTGTTTTCTCCTCTGCCCGGCTGCCAGCCAAGCCTTCCCTCGCCCTCAGCGGCGGGTGGCCGTGGCGCCTTCCCAGCCCTGCTCTGCAGAGACCTGCGGGAGAGGAGACGGGGCAGCGGGGAACTGCAGCCTGTGCGGGGTGACAGGGAGACCTCCGTCCCCTCCTGCCCAGGCTGCCACAAGCTCCAGCACTGCTT
>NW_010433719.1:12887-13349 GCF_000710305.1 Buceros rhinoceros silvestris | reverse complement strand
TCCTGCCCAGGCTGCCACAAGCTCCAGCCCTGCTTGAGAGCCCCGGTGAACGGACTGACGTGCTCCCGCGCCCAAACCCAGAGAAAATTGAGGAGCGGACTGCAGCGAAAGCAGGGAGCGCAGCCGGTCGGTTCACACACAGAAACCGCGATGCGTTAGAGAGTGGTGCCCCAGCGGTACTGAGAATATCTGCACTGGATCCCGCCCCACGGCATCTGCGAGTGGTGGGCTACATGCTCCCTTCTCGTGTGAAACGAGAGCGAGCCAAGTGCCGTATCCCTGCAGCTAAACCTACGGCCTCAGCTAATTGCAGAGCGTCATCTGGTTTTTCCCTCAGAAAAATCAGGACACCGGCAAATGACAGTGGCATTCTGTCATCGATCATATCCCGTCCCGGTGGATGTGGGTGAAGAGCAGCAGCACCCACAAGCAGCCACCAACCCATGTCGGCTGCTGGGGGCC
>NW_010433719.1:3775-12624 GCF_000710305.1 Buceros rhinoceros silvestris | reverse complement strand
TACCAGCTGCCCCCCCAGCCAGCCACCAACCCATTTCGGCTGCTGGGGCCTTCACTGCAAACACCCCCCCCCACCCCGAGGCTGCTGGGGGCTGGCAGGAGTGACCGAAAAGAGAGTTTTGTCTTTCAAACCACGGCACAGTGCAAATTAATGCGGTGGCAAGTCCACAGATAGGACCCCAGTGAGGCGCTGAGGCGAGGGATCTCCGGGGTTTGTACCTGTGGTTAGACTGTAGCTCAGCGGGAGACAGGGAGGCTTTGGAGGAGGGTCGTGATTTACATCCTAGCAAAACTGGCAGAAAATCAACATAAAAAATGGCATTTCACTTCTTACATATGCTCTTGCCTGCACTGGTACCCCCCCTCTGCCTGGAGGTGGGCTCCCACCCCCCTGAGAGCCCCTCGTCGATGGCTGTGGGCAGGGGACAGGGTGTCTGGGAGAGACGGGGAAGGGAGGGAGGTAAATGCGAGGGACCCTTCCTGGCCAAGGCTGCTGGATTTGGGCATGTCTCTGTGCAGAGGTTGGCCAAGACCCACCGCTAACGATCACAGGGCTGACGTGAACCCTCAGACAGCCGCAGCAGCTATAAAAAGCTCCAAAAACAGATTAATTTTGTGTACTGGGGGTAGTTCTTCTCGCAGCTCCAGCGCTGGCCTCCGTCTCACATGCCTGTGGGAGTGCTCACCTCCACGGCCCTTCCCTGGCGTGCTACGGGCACAAGGACATCCACTGCGGACCTCGAAGCCAAGCTGGAGCTCTCCGGGTCTTTCCCTTCCCTCTGTGCAACACCCACCTGGGGAACAAGCCTCCTCCTTTGCTGTTTTCCTGTTCCTCCGTGGATTTAGGTCAGGGGCAGGTTATCGCTGATATTACGACTGACGCTGTAGATCAAGCTTAGCGATTACTCTTGGAGTTAGTCTGTGTTCAGATAACGACGTGCGTTTAGTGCTGAGCTGTAATGAGCGATGGTTAATTTTAAGGTTAAAATATACAATTGGGTTTTTGTTTGCGTCTGTAGGTTTAGGTAAGCTTTAGGGTTAAATCTATGATGATGATTAAACGCAAAGACTTACACTCTAAGTTTCAAGAGATAATTGCCTTTGGGTTGGAATTAAATTTGAAATAATTTGAAGGATTAGGCTGGTGTTAAGGTTAGATGTGATTAACTGTCGCGTTGTAGCAGATTACAGTTAAATATAATCTAGGGCTCATTTAGGAGTTCAGTTTGAATCTGATTATAATTAGGACTATTATTTGGCATAAACACGGTGATTCCTGATCAGGGGAGATGTGAGAGTTGGCATCAGCATCTCATACTCTCTGCACCTGCATTTCCAGCTGATGCCACTGTCTTGCTGCTCACCGTGAGGGTGGGAGAGCCCCGCCCCTCTGCCGGTGTTGCCATTCGGTCTGTGGCACAGGACCATCCAGATCCACGTGCTCGAGCAGAGGGATGCTCCTCCTGTACCCCTCTGGCAGCAGAAGCACGCCCTGCCCTGCCACACCAGTCCCAACGGTGAGAGACAACCAGACATGAGAAGAACCAGACGATCAGCTTGGTCTCCAGCCCAGCTTCCCACCTCCTCCCCATCAACGCTCCTCAGAGGGTCCCCGACCGGATGACATGCTCCTGCCACGTGTGTGGACCTTCCTATGGACGAGATGCCCCAGCCGCACAAACGACTTTATGCACACCTAAACCTCATGACTCGAAAGGAGGAGCTGCTGGCTGTGACTGCAGAGACAGCCTCAGAGATACGCAATCCCCGGTGCCACCGGGCCGAAGGCGGTTTGGAGCTGTGCTGGATGTAAGATTGCAAACACAGATGCTCTTTTGGTTGCAATCCCTATTTTTGTTTTATGAGGCACATGAAGGATAAATGAAGTGTGGGTTTGTTTATGATATGTTGACACTTCCCCAGGTTTCCAGCCGTTCAAAGCAAGTCAGGGGAAGTATCTGATCATTTAAATCTATTTTCCATTCCGTGCCCTAAGCCTTTGTGCATAAAACCAACGATGGGTATTTAGAAATAACCCTCTTCCGTATATAACTCTGACTTCTCTGCAAAAAAACCCTCTTGATGTCTCGTCAGTGCTGGTTTATTCGGTTGCAGTAAAAGCACGAAAGACTCGGTTGGCTCTTTATTACCATGGATGTTATTTTTTGTACTTTACAGGATGCCTTTTCTGTCAGAATTTGTAAAATATTAATCAAACAAACAGAAAACAGTACAGAAACTACAACTTGAAATGAAGGTGATTTCAGAGCAACACTAAACCCATAATGGTGCGTTCCCCATCTTTTTTCTGTCAACTATGCCACCTAAATGCTTCATTTACAGAAGGTTTGCTTTTGTTTTGGTATTTCTTGACATTTTATTGTCTCGGTTTCATTGAAATGAGAACAAAGGAGAGAAACTCTCTGTGAATAACAATGTGAAGAAGCAATTAGCCAGTAGAAATCAAAATACACGCTCGTGCGATTAAAGTATGTGACAATTCACACGCACCAGAGGGAAGAGCTGCGCTCCAGCAGACGGGTTTAAACCAGCGTGTTTCATACGCTACTTGTCACTCCTGTTGCTCGGACTGTGACTCCTCTGGCATGAGGGAAATAAGAGGGGGGGAGCCGCCTGTCTTGTGCCCTCTTCCCCCGTATCTCGCCACCCAGACTCCTCGCCCCAGGACCGCGTCCATCTAGCTAGAGGAAGGCCGCCCGTGTTAGGTTGGTTTCCACCAGAAGTGGAGAGGAATGTGGAAAAGGAAATTTGAAGTGATGTGGTTTATGATTTTATTTGAAAACAAAACTACAGCTTCTAACGTTTTCACAGCAGTTTGACTGTTCCATGGCCAAAAGTATGTTTGATTGAGCTCCGAGGCTGAGGAGTGTCCTGCTCAGAATAAAGAGCCAGCAAAGATTATCAGTTGTGGTTTCGTAACCGTAGTGCCCCCAGCGTGCTACCGTGTCTGTCACACCCCGTGGTGGTGGTAAGTGACCCCTCACACAAACAGTGCAGTCGGGGGACTCGCCTCACCCCAGGCTCTCACATCCCACACGGCAAAGGTCTCCATCCCTGCAGAAGATGCGTGGGCCCATGGAGCTGACGGACACCTCCGTTTTGCGGACACTGCCAGGCACGTGCAATCCAACCCTCTGCGCTGGACACACCAGGCACAACGTACTTCCTGCATACAGCAGATCATACCTCCTCGGCAGCGAGGCCATGAAGTGTCTTGGGAGATGCAACCTGAGGAGGAGCCTCAGTGGCAGAAGAGCTTTACAGCTACTATTCCTATCCCCAAGTTTTCAGTGTTTATCATTAAGCTATTTTTGCCATTAGCTGGACATTTTTATCCTTTCCGTATGGATGTGGCACGGTCAAGGCATATCACATACAATATTTTATTCTGATTTTTGTTGAAGTTTCCCATAGCTCTGTTGAGTGCTGAAGCACCTCTGCTACCAAGTCTTACATTATTATATTGAATGTTGGGGGAACCTGTTGTGTTCCCGGTTCTGCAAGGATTTCCTGTATTTAGCACGTAAAGGGACGCTTCCTCATCGAGGTTTTCAAGATCCTCATGTATTCTTCCTCTGATACACGCTAAAAGAATCCCAGCAGTCCCTGCATCTTACAGATCCACTTTTCAGACAGCAGTTTGGCCTTGATATCGCACTCCTTGTAGCTGGGCATTGAAAGCTGTAGCTCTTCTGACAAGTGCTTTCTAAAGAGTGAAGATATTTGCGGTCTGAAGGTGCATTAACATGGTCTTATCTTCAGGAGGTTTTGGTAAATTGTTGTACCAGAACAATGGCTACATGTTTCTTTCTAATTCAGAACAATTTTACTCGAGTGGAGCTGCTGTCCTGGATGTTCTTGTTTGTGGGCTTTGGTCCTGCACAGAGTATTGCACCTCATCTTTCAGGATCAGCTCTTCAGCCCAAAAGCACCCAGCTTTGCCTTGCTTTACATGCGTGACTAGAGGGCTTAGATCCTCGTATGCGATTGGCAGGAGCCTGTACAGGGGGACCTCCTCAGCCCCAGGCTGAAAAAATCCAGTAGGAAACTCATTTCTTCCTGGGCCTTGCTCTAACACCCGCTTTGCCACCTCCTCATGTTCGCTGAAATGGGACAAAAGAGCTGAGATGGTGGGGAGATGCTGGGAGATCTCCCAAGGTGTTTGTTCTTCCTCTTACTGGAGCAGCAGGACATATCTCAAATCACTTCTATCCAAGCCTGCTTGAAGCCCTTTCAACATGTCCAATACAAGTAAGATTCACAAATATCTGATTTTTCTTTACCCATTTTGAGCAGGGGCTCTCCCAAGTAGCAGATGGACCCTCTGCAGGGGTGACCAAACACCAGAGACAATGCACAAGGTCATTAAGCAATTGCCCTGCCATCACAGTTGCTCTGCTCGTTATTTCATTCTCAGTTGCATTTTTTCCAGATACTGAGCTGCAAAGAAAAAATTAAAAAATGAAGACAATAAGGCAGGAGCTGAGCTGTGAGATCAGCCCTTCCACGGCATGAAACAGCAGCCTGAGAGCTGCAGGGCAGGGCAGGCAGGACGACACTGCCTGCAGACGTAGCACAGATGTCCAGGGTGTGGGGTGGCAGAAACTCCTGGCAAGAAAGGGGATGAAAAGAAGATAAATCCCAGAAACAGTGGGAAAAGAAGGAAGATAATTGGGTAGAGGCAAGTCGAAGTAGAGAGCAAAGGTGGGCGGACCAGAGCCTGTCCCAAAAGCCGGTAGCAGCTGTAGTTGTGGGCAAGAGATTCACTCTGGCAGATGATGGGCGGAGTGATCTAACGTGTCTTCTCCAACTAAGCCTTTGAGAGTCCACAGAGCCGCTGGAGTCACTTTACGTAAATCGTTGGAAGAAGAGACGTTCCAGAAATAGTTTTCCAAAAGAAAAGCACCGAGTTTGTGCAACTTTTTCTTAAACCAGTAACAAAGGCGGGGGGAGAATTTTCGCAGCAGCCCCAGAAGGAGCCCAGTTCCTATCAGCCTGTTTTATTGCCACGTGAAGGTTTTTCTGGTTCTATTTATACTCTTAACTCAAAGTCCATTCCGGAGGGGGAAAGACAAGGACATGTTTATTTTACACAAAAAGCAATCTCCATTTACATTGCAAAAGCTCTGCACTGGAACAGGATGGGATCATTTCTCTAACTTTTTCTTGGTCTCCTTTCACGTTCGGTCCGGTCCCTTCGATGGTAACGTGCAGGACGAGGTGTGTGAGAGAGAGTGAGAGAAAGAGAACTATCCTTTCCTGCCAGAGAGTTCAGATCCAGAGGAGCAATATTCTTACCCCAAAATACTTTGCCGATGTTTTGCCATTGTAGTACTCCCCAAAACTAAGAGAAGGCCCTAGACAGGAGTGCGAAACGCGAGGGTGTATCAGGGCCGTGTCCTGATAACAAATCACTGAAGTCAGCACTGAACACGATGCCGTGCCTGCATTAAAAATATTTATTCCTCTGCAAGTTTGGTTGTGCATTTCATGCCTGGATGCAGGAGAGCTCACGTGGCTCTGTTCCTGCCCGTCAGCACAGCTGGATCCCCACTGCTTTCGCCCGTAAATACCCGTTAAAAAGAACATCTGCAACACGGAAATCAAAACACTGCGGCCGTAAATAGCAGCAGGAGGGGAAGCTTGTTAGACTAACGTGATCGTGTGGTAAGTACTGGAAGCCAAAAAGAAACGAGGGGTTTAATGGGAAGGTTTAAGGGTTAAGGTTGGGCACTTTTAAAGGGTGGAGGAATCTGGATCTTTCTTTACAGGTGCTTGTCTCCACCGTGCCCAGGTGAGGACTGAGGAAAGGCAGTTCTGTACGAACAGAAGGTGCTTGGAGGTCAGACCCCAATGTCAGAACAGGAACAGCAGGAGAGCGCAGCCAGCTCCTGCAGGGCAGAGCGGGAAGAAAACACCTCTGAGTCCCTAGAGCAGAACAAATCTCTGCCACTTGCCACCTTGGGCAAAGTGCCCCATGCTCCACCTTCAGATGGATCTGGACCTAGGCGCTCTTGAGGACCAGCCTCCAGCTGTAGCACGGCCATCCTGAGGTTTAAGCTTGCAGGTGGGACAAGCCACTGACTGGTGTGTCACACACGCAGTGGGCGGCTGGAGAGGCCACAACGTGGTGGTTGCCAGTCGAGCACTCCAAGCACTCGTGCCCACCTTCCGTTTGGACAGTGATGCCAACAGCAGGGACACCGAGGGGTCCGCATTTCCTTTACAGCAGTAGAGGGGGAGTGCATTCCTGTTTGTTCTCCTTCAAGCGTTTATGTACAAAGAATTTATCTCCTATATTGATCAAATTCCTGACTCTGACACTGGACATTATTAAACCTCCAGTTCTCTACTCTCCAATTCCGCCTCTCTCTTAAGATGTTTGTTTAATATGTGGGTCAGCAAGATGCTCAAGCCCACAGCCACAGCAAGCGCCTTCTTTGGACATGTCTGGCAATCAGGGAGCAAATGGTTTGGAGAATCCCTGGCCTGGATGGCAGCCCTGCCGCCCCGGGGCCAGACTATCACAAACAGGAATCTGTGGGTCGGCGCTTCACATGCCACGTACTGTAAACATTTGGAATAGGGAAACTCAGAGTAAATATTGGCTTTAACTTCCCACTCGTCAATATTTACTTATTCTGTCAATAAAAACCATATTCGTTTTAGCAGAAGCCTGTACTTGTTTGAACAATACGATTCTCCTCTCAAACAGGGCTCCCCGTGAACAGGAGGCAGAACAGTCAGTCCAGTAACATCTGCGCTGCCCTCAGCAGCCAGGCTGGGAAAGCAAGGATGGCCATCTGCAGAGAAAACTCTCCAAAAACACACTGACCTTGAGTGCCGATCACAGAGGAGCAAGACTCCAGTACCTTCGAGTCCTCCCTTCTGAAAACCAAACTTTGCCATGAGGAAGGCTGCTCTGGACCCTTCCCAGACTTTACCAGCTGCTACAGACCCAGGCTGCAGCTGGGGGAGGTAAAGGTGTCCTTTGGTACCCTTGCAAGGGGAACCACCCTTCCCAGGGTCGCTTGAAGACTACAGTCCTGCTTCAGGGGCCAGGAGCCACGAGGAATTTGACTCACAACCTCATTTAGAGAGCCAGTGCTCTGGGCTGAAGCCCTGTAAAACAAACCTGCCCTCTCCATGTCTACTAATAATAATTTTTCTTAAAGAGGCTTGTTACAGACTCGAGCAAGGGCTGCAGCCTCCAGCTGTGTTATTGGCTTGTTTAATCAGTTCTTGTAAGGAGCAGAGCACAGAAAGCAGCAGCGCGGAGACAGGAGGCTGGACTGGTGCCAGTGCCAGGGGACTGGTGAGCTTCACTGATGACTTTATTTGCTCCCTCAGGAGAAGGGATGGCTCGCTGGAAGGCCTCAGCTGCTGGTTCGAAGGAAAAAGAGCAGAGCGCTCTGCACTCCAGTGCTTGACGAGCAGCAGCCAGGGTTGCAGTCAAATCTGGAGGATCACCAGCTCCAACTGCATCGAGAAACCTGGGGAAGTGAAATGATGCTGCTGCACAGTGAGGTAACTGGGTGCTCCTTCAGTGAAGGGAGGAAGAGGTGATGAATTGCTTCTGTCTCTGTGAAGCTATGACTGTTCCTGCTCCTAGCCTGGGGTGTCTGGCTGGAAGCTTCTCAGGCTCCGCATTTCTTTACTTTGAGTCCTCTGACCTGCTTGGCCAAGGCTACATGCCTTGGTCACCACTCAACCCACCACACAGGGTGTGTTATGCCTTTATACGATTGTTTTCTCTCTTCCACTCAACCTCACACACCCCTGGAACAGCACAGTGCTTTCAAACATTACTACAAAACGGTTAGAGATGTGCTGGTGCATTTTGGGCCAGACCTTCGGTCCCTCCCTCCAGAGGACCTTGATGGGGGCTTGCTGCCCTGCTGCTCTTTGGGGTCGCCAAAGGCTGGCCAGGACAAACAGAGGGTCTCCCCAGGAGAAAGCCCTGTGCTTGTTGCACTGCTGCTCTACCCTGATGCTCTCCCATGGAGGCGTGGACGGACATCTGATAGCTCCTCTGCAGATGCAACGTGTGCTGCAGGGGCAGCGGAAGGGCTTTCTCTTGTCCCCCAGGTGTTATTTTCATAGAACAGGAGCCATCCAGCCTCCATTTCTCCCCAGGTTTATGTAAGAGTGGACATGGACATCCCCCCTCACTCCCAGGATTCATAGCTTGGCTCCTGGCTCTGGCCACAGCTCCACAGCCACACTGCCCACGAGGCCACGTGGCGATGGTCACAGGGGGACTTGGAGCCTCCTGGGCACCAGGGGGGCTCTGACAGTGCTGCAGGAGGAGGTTTGTCTGGGCAGACAGTGACTGTAACACTGATAAATGGACACACTTTGCCAGCCAGGGGAGGTTTGCTCTGACACTTCAGGGAAGCACGTGCCCGGTCTTGGTGACCGTTTCTGCTTCATACAGCCATCGCCAGGAGCCGCTGCCCTCCCCTCAGCACCACGGCACATCTTAATCCCCCCACGCAGCTCGCAAAGCCAGCCCAGTGCTGTTTGAAAACAAAGGACAGAACTGGTTGCATGAAAGATAAACGCAGCTGGGACTGGAATAAAAGTACCCACGCAGCAAGGGGGGGTGGAAAGTGAGCAGAGAAGAAGTCACAAGGAAAGCTGAAGACTTGCAGCTGGGAAACACATGGGCAGCTGAGAAAAAGAAGGCAGAGATCAAAGCAACCCCCTAAATACGCTAACGGTGCTGGGGAGGTGACAGCTGCAGAAGTCACATCCCAGCCCAGACACCTCGGGGGGTGCGTTAGCTGCCTCCCGAGGTGCCCCTGGAGTGGTGCAGCTGCCCAAGAA
>NW_010433719.1:3281-3687 GCF_000710305.1 Buceros rhinoceros silvestris | reverse complement strand
CCCGTGGAGTGGTGCAGTGGCCAAAGAAGCACCTTCTGCCTGTGGTGGGTTTGGCTGGAGCATTACGGCAAGATGCTCCTGGACCGGAGGTGGGCATCGCTCACCCAGAATGCCCAGCTCTGCAGAGAAGCGGTCAGGTGAAAGCAGCCATGGGACTGTGGAGCGTTCAGTTTCATCCATTTGAAATTCAAATGAAAGCTAAGGCAGCTTCAGTGAAAATCCTCCCTCTGCTCTGAAGAGTAGGGGCCATGTGACACTGACAGGAAGGGCCAGAAATGCTGGTGGTGGTTTTTTTATTTATTTTGGAATCAAATTCCTTTGATCTCAAGCGGAGCGTGCCGAACCTATGAACCATGGTAACTGCTTGGAGCCAGCAGCAGAGCAGCTGAGCATCCTGCTCTCTTTC
>NW_010433719.1:0-3107 GCF_000710305.1 Buceros rhinoceros silvestris | reverse complement strand
CGCAGGACAAGAGCGGAGCAGACCCCGTCCTCCCTGCGCCGCTCAGCCTGGCAGCTCCCCTTCACAGATTTCCCTGCTGTCAGTGAACGTGCTGAGACCTCGATTCGCTTTTCTTGTTGCAGTGCTCAACACTGAAGCCTGTGCCAGGGGTGGCCCACGAGAAGCATAACACGCTGCCAGTTACAGCTGTGAAGGCCCCAGAACACCGTCCCGTGTTGCGGCCGTCGGTCACGTGTGGATCAGCTTGGCTGAGCTTGGCACCATCCTCCACCTCGTGGGCTCCAGCTTTTCCCCTGGAGCAGCAAACGCCCCAGCGCCCAGGGTCTCGCTGCATCCTGCGAGGTGAAGCGAGCAGGGATGCGGCAACCCGCGGGAGCAACAGCGCGGCCGTGGTGACGCGCACCAAGGGCAGGGGCTGCTCCGCTGCCTGCAGGCAGAGGATGGAGCGGACCATGGGGAGCCAGAAAAAGGAGAGGTTTGAATGAGAGTGGTCGCAGCCTGCTCGCAGCCCTGCTGCACTGCCCACCGCGTGGACCCTTCCGCCGGGACGTGTCACGCCATCCACACGTACCCGCGCTGGGGGGGCATCCAGCAGGCACAGCGGCTGCAGCACCGAGCCAGCCTGTCCCAGACTTCATCTGCTAAAGGGCCGCATCTATTGTGAGGGACTGGGCAGGTTCCCAAGGGCTGAGGCGGTGAATTGTGCCTGGGTTTTAGTAAGTTGGGGCTTTTTCAAGCATTTTGGACATCTGTCTGATTGCGATGACTCGCAGAACGGTTCCCATTGCCGGGAGAGCTTTGAAGCTGTGGGATTGCAGGAAGCTGCAGGAAGCAGATGGATTTAAGTGACAAATTGAAGCTCACTGAGTTTTCGTTTAATTAACTTTTAATTGGCAAATTTGGGGCTCATGCATTTTTAGTATAATTAGCTGCTTAAATTAGCTTTTAACAGAGGTTTAAATTTAGAATCATGCTTTTTATATCCCATGTCTGGTTTTATACTGTGTCCATGCTGTGATTCCTTTAAAGCCAACTGCTTTAACTCTCTCACACCAAAGCATAAGGAGATCTGGAAGCTGCTGCAGGGACCTGGGGCAGGAAAATCCGATGTACAATCCCCCGAGGACTACCCCTAGTCTTCCTTGCTGTGTGGGGTCGCCAGTAACTTTGGACCACTATGCAGGATCCAAGGAAGACCAGAAAATAAAGGACCCTGGGAAACCATGCGCACATTCCCTGCCCCGTTGAAGACGAGGTCTGGGCAGGCTGCCACGGCACCAGGCTGCAGACGGGACTCACAACCCATGGAAGGCACGGCCGCAGGTTTGCAGTGCTGACGAGTCCTCTGTCACCAAGAGAAAGGACATTGCAGCTAGAGCCGGAACAGTGAGATGTCTCCGAGTGCAGCTTTCTCTTGTTGTGGTAGAAGTCAATGTGAGGAGAGATTTTGATGCGGAGGAAAGTTCAGCTGGTGTGTCCTCCAGCGTTTACCTGTGAAGGTGTAGCAGGACTTAATAAATCCTCCACCCTTCTGGGCTTGTGGAGCACCTGTGGCTTGTGTAACTCCACCAGCAGCACACCTCGGCCTCTCCTCCTGACCAGATCACTGCGAAGGGAAGGTTTTTCCCCACCTGTCCATTCAAATCTCTAGAGAGGGGCAGTTGTGAAGGGCCCTTTGCCACAGGCACGAGCGAAACAGAGCTCTTCAGGGCTGCTATCATCACCCTGGATCTTCACACCATTTTTAGTGAACCCACCTCCTCATGCCAGCCCTACAAGCCTACGTGTCTCCCTCAGACCTGAGCATCTCAATGAAGTTCTTGAAGTTGGCAGTTGGGTCCCTGCCACCTCATTTAGTGGCTGGAAAGAGAGGGGCATGGAGAGAGCTTCAGGCCACCAGGGAATGTTGCTCTTGGATGTGTTCTCCAAGGAGCCATGGGCTACTGAGCTCCTAAAAAAAAACCTCCATAACTTGGGACGGATTGGGGTCAAAGGATGAGTTACACTGAAGGAAGAGCTCCCAGCAGCAGGGTATACAACAGGGTCTAAACCAGGCCCAGCCAAAGGGATCGTCCCAGTAGGAATCAGCAGAAAAGAAATCGCGGCACAAGGTATCAAGAAGGTGACTACAGAGCCATGACTTGCTCCTCTTCCCAAGGCTGCATCTGCTTCCTGCTTGGGAAGTGAATTGACAAGCAGGGTAGGCAGATCCTTACTGGTCTCAATCCACCAGGCTAAGGGCAGCGGGGCGGACAGAGCAGCACAGCCGACAGCGAGCACTGCTGCGCTCGAGCCAGGGCTGTGCTATGTAAATCTGCATTTTCCTCAGCGTGAGTAAACTCCACATTTTTCTTCTCTTTGCTAAGTCCTGTACAAACAGAACAAGAAACACGTTGTGGAGGAATGACCTTTTCGCAAACCGAACAAGAAGGACATTGTCGGGTCTCTACTCTTTCCTGGTAAAAAGGTCAACAAGATTTTTTTTAAGATCTTTTTTAAGAACGGCAGAAAGAATGGAACTGTGGGTGAGTGGAAATTCAAGTGGGGTAGGAAACAATAGTGCAGATTAGGTCATTCCCGGCGAGAACGGGGGGGGAAATGTCAGGGATTCGAGGGGTCTGCACCCTGCTCCTTTCTCCCGTATGAGCAAAGGGAGGACCGAGCTCTCAGCACCCCCACGGGCCCGGAGTAAGTGAGTGGGTGGGGGAAGAGAGAGCACCTGTGACACTGTCTCTGCGGTGACACTGTCCCTGCGGTGACACTGTCCCTGCGGTGACAGAGGCGTTTTGCCCAAATGGTTCCTCCAGGCTAAAGCACATCCGCGGGAGGCAGCAGAGCCAGCAGAGCCTGGGAGATGCAGCCCTGCTCCTCCCCGCTGGGCTGGGACCCTCGGGGGCTTCACCCCCCTCTCTATCGACGCGTTTAATGAAGGCACAGTCACGGGCTGCTCATTTTCAGCACCCCTGGTTAGCATCTGCCCCCAGCACTCACTCAAGGGTTTAAGTTCACATTGGCCTGACAGAAAGCAACTGGCCAAAAGCCTCCCACACAAACCTTCTGCCGGGAGAAAAGCTGGATTTGTACAAAATGAAAAAGTTCCTGGAAGA
>NW_010433718.1:3175-13159 GCF_000710305.1 Buceros rhinoceros silvestris | reverse complement strand
ATTATTCTCTGGCTAGAAGCGTCCTTTCATCACTGTGCAGTCTGTCTCTCGGCCTCGCTTTCTCAACCCCCGCACTATAAATAAGGTTTTGTTGGTGGTTTTTTCTTTTTTCTTTTTTTAATCTGCTGAGCAGTGTGTGAGCGCTGCCAGACTGCTATTTAACATGAAAAGAAGTAGAAAGCTGAGAGCGTTGTGTTACAGTTCACTGAGTGTCTCAGCGCTGAGCGAACCGCTCCTGCCTTCAGCAATGGGAACACCCGAAGTTGCTGACAGGTTTGAACCTTGATTTCTGTTTTTTCGTGGTAATTACAGCACTTAGTGCCTTCGGAAATCCTTGCTAAAGGAAGCGTGGTGTTTTGTAAACAAACTTCATTAATGCCATGCAATGTGCTGGGTGGGGTGTTTGGTTTAGCGATTAGGCACCAGAAGACAAAGGACCGGTGACTCTGTGGCCCAGTGAGAACTATTGTCTCGCTGCCCGGACGGGTTACCGGGCTGTGGATGCCAGGCTTGGGCAGCGAGGGCTTGCCGGGAGCCCCGAGTGGTGCCGGTGGAGCCCCGAGCGGTGCGGGTGGAGGATCAGTCCGAGCATGAGGCATCGTGCTGCCTCCGGCTTTCTCTCCCCAGTGCCCCTGGAACAGGGGGATGTGCCTCACGGAGCCCACACGTTTGCATGCGCAGCCCTTGAAGAAATCTCGGACTGGTTTCACCCCGCTGTTTGCAAAGCGAAAGGAGCCACTTTCCTGTATTACCTACCAAATTCTCTCTAGTTTTTAAATACAGCAAATCTGAAGGATACAAAACTGGCAGAGGTTCTTACAACAGTGCTGGGATTTGCATTTTCCTGGTAGATGATCAGCTCCAGTTGCAGCAGATCCAGCCCAGGAGCTGGGGAGCACACTGTACCAACTGCTGAGCTGCAGCCTGAGGACACCAGTCCTGGAGCTCCAAATCACGACGGGCAGCAGACGCGGCTCCCTCCTCGGCAGTAATTCATGAAGGTTTCCTGTCCAGCCCTGCTCCTGTCTGGCTGCTGCTACTGAAAGCGTGACTTCTATTATTTATGCTAAATTATTCTGGCACTAGACAGTGAACCAGTCAGGATTTAGTGCACAGAGGTGCTGGAGGAGCCTGTGAGTGATACACCGAGTGCCGACAGTGGCCTGGGATCAGCAGCTACTGTGCTCGTGGGGTTAATCGGTCAACGCTGGACACCCTGCGGGCTGCCAGTGTCCGCCCAAAGCAGCCCCTGCTGCCCAGGGTGGTACCTCATGTGCTGGGCTCCTCGTGCCAGACTGGGATCAGCATTGCTGAAGAGCGGCTGTGTTGGAGGGGGTTTGGTCGGGCTGGCGAGTGAGCCTTGACCTGAGCTCTTGTTGGGTATGTGGGAGAGGAGGAGAATGTGGTGGGATGATTGTGCTGCTTTTATGGAGAGTCACAGAAATCAGGAAATGCAGCCAAAGCCTATAGTGTTCGTTAAGCCTCTTGCAGGGAGAGATGATAGGAGGCATGAATGGAGATCACAGAGGAGCAAAACGAGGAAAAAAGCTACTGGGGCGTCTGAGTCAGCCAGTTTCCCACTGACACACACAGTTTAATGTTTTCACAACCACCTCTATGGAGCAACAAAGTTATACCTCAACTCCAGGGGCCGTGGAGTCACGGTGCTTCCTCACTCTCAGCTGCCAGTCGGGGATCCCCCTGCCCAGCTACCAGGTTGATGGGGCAGTTGCTTCAAGTGCCAGGCTGGGTGAGGGGGCAAGGAAAGGGGCTCTGCCTTTGTCACATCCTCCCGTTTGGATGGAGACAGCCCCTGGACCAACCACACACCTCGAATCATCCCACATACCATCAGCACTCAACTGCTCGCCCGTGGGCTTGCAAAGAAGGTGGGTTTCGGTGGGATCTGGCAGTGCTCTGGCTGAGGAGGTTGACGAGCCCACGGATCGTCACAGCAGCACGGGGGGACTTGGGCTGCCCATCACCTGCTGTGCCGATCCAAAGCGCCACAGCGTTGTGTGCTGCATGGCCAGTTTGTGCTTCTGCTCGGAATGGGGCAGAAACCCAGTGCACACCTTGATGGTGTCTAAAATTTGTCACCTTGACTCTCATTCACCCTCCCCCGTGAGTCACTCCTGCCTCGAGATTCGGGCAGGTGCCTGGAGGCATTTTTCTCCTTTCTGAATCACTTTTTTCTGGGTAATATTTAACTGCAAATTACACACCCTTCCCTCCTGCGCCCTCCACCCCAGTGCTCCCAGGAACACACGCGGTGCGTGGGACCTTGGCGGTGGGCAGTGGGCAGAGTCACCTTCCTGCAAGCAGAGAGGCCAGACTGGGTCGTGGTGGGGGAGCCCATGTGGGCTTTGGGCTCTGGTGATGCTTCACAACTGCTGCAACAGTCCCCATCACTTTTTAAGTGTGTGAGAGTGGGTGGATTTTTTTCCCCTATTGCTGTGGTGAGTCCTGGAATCCACCAGACTGCATTTTTCCTTCCCAGATCAGAGGTTAATTATGCTGCCAGGCACTGGTGGGAGCTGCTGCTCAGAAACATGGTTCTGCTAAAGTCCCTGTGCACGGAAGCGGCTTCCAGCTCCTGCCGAGTCCAGCTGAGCTGGGAATCAGCCCCAGGCTTGGTCTGTACTACGCGTGTAGATTTTCCTGGCTGAATTGTGTGCGTGTCAGCTGCCACTAGCACATGAGCAGCATTTCTGGGATGCAGCGCTCCATCTGCACCAGTGTGCTGTAAAATGTAATACAGCAGCTCATCCCCTTCCAGAAAGCATGAGATTCCTGCACAGGGCTGTGTCCCGGATTGCCAGATGTGCAGCTGTACTCGGAGCTACTGGATGTGCGCAGCGATGGCTGAAGTGGAGGATGCCCGGGTACCAGGGGAGAGAAACCCCCCAGCACCCGCTCGGACAAAGCCCTCTGGTGGAAGAGCACGACTGAGAGGAATGGTGATGTATGGTCTTGGCAGAGCGTGGCGAGCCGTGAGCTGGCCCTGAAGGAGGTACAAAGCACCCGTGTCGTGCTGCAGGGACAGAAAAGGCCTTCTAGCTGCAGGGGCAAAACGAGAGATAGCACAGACACCGCCTGAGCCTCGGAGAGCACCTCACGGGCTGGAAATCGGTGTGCTCAGCGGTGCGTTCGTGCAAGTCTCCAGACACAGCCCCATGTGGTTGGAAAGTCAGGAATCCTTCCTCCAAAAAACCCCACCACAGCATGTTGCACCTTTCCCTCTGTGTTATAACAAGGTGGATCCCGTGAGACTCCTTATTTGCCAGCTCTGGATTACACCGCTCAGAGCTGCTTACTTTAGCACCTCGTGTGTGTAAAGTCCCAAGTTAAAAACGTGCAATAAGACTCTTCAAGTAAGAACTGTAAAAAGCTGCCAACAAAAGAAACCCTCTAGCACTGCTGTCAGGAAAAAAGCTGCAAAATTGCTTCCAGGTCTCTGTTGATACCCAATATATCATCTGCCCATTGCAGGTAAATAGCAGTTTTGTTTTCAAATGTTATTCCATTTCCTCTTAAACGAATCACTTTGCATCTAAATAACACAGTGACTCTGTCTCCTGCACATACAACCACTGGACCGAATGGTTTAGGGTAAATGTCTCCTAAGGAGCCTTTCCATATAATCACATTGAACAGACCCTTCTCTTTGGGTGATGTATTAGTTTAACGTTTCAGGGGTTTTTAGCATTTCTGGATGGAGATGGGGTTTATGCATCCCAACTGCCACAGATCCACCTGGAAAATGAGACAGATAGTGAAGTGTGCCTGGGCCAGGCTGGGAACCCCCAGACAACCAGCTAGTGGGGAGCTCTAGACAACACAGAACGATACCTATCAGTGGAAGAGGGGAGTTAGGGTGTTTAGGAAATCATAAATTCAACAACAGGCATCTGAGCTCGACCCGACCACAGGTTCCACTTGAGCAGAGCAAGCGTTGAGCTGCAGGAACCTCAGCAGCATGCTGGTGGCATGGTGGGTCTTTTCCATTTTCAGGTCAAACCCTGGTTCTGACACACATCTCACAAGTGTCTAAGCAAGTCTTTAATCCAAGCGTGTGTGAGATCCTGGCTGTAACCAGAGGGAAGTCCCTCTGCCTTGATTTGCTTCCGTATCCCGGCTCGTCCGCCCAGGCATGGGGTGGTAGGATCCTTCCTACGCTGAAGGATCTGGAGCAGTTTTGCGATGTGAATGCCCGCGGTGGGGTTGCCGAGGTTCCCGTCAATAAGTGCATTCACACAGAGGGAGAGGAGAAGGCGGTGTTTGAAGGCAGAAATTCAGATCTGGGAAATGTGCAGTTCACAGTCAGGTTTAGCTGTTGCTCTGGGCAATGACAGAGTGGGAATGGTTCATATTTCCAGGCTTTCAAACCGAGGATGCACCTTTCTGGGGACCTGGCTGCACCTCTCGGTTCTTGTCCTCTGTATGAGCTGAGGGGTTTTGCCCCTCTCAAGGCTGAAGCCATGCAGTGAGAATGACTGTTGGTTTTTCCTCGGTGCTGCCACAGCACCGGAGAGTTCCCCGCGGTTCGTGTAACCTCCTCTGTCTTGGCAAGGGAATGAAATGCTTTTTTGTGTGATTTAACAACAGCCGAACCTGGAGAGCTCATGCCAGAACCTGAGACAAACGCGTGTGTAAAGGCTCCGGGCTGCCATCAGGACACGTACCAACACACAGGCTCCACACACAGCGCGGCTGTTTGCCCGAGGCCGCCTTCATGCCTTGGCTCCCACCAGCCAGTTTGAACTTGAGTGGTTTTTTTTTTTTCCCCTCCTTCCTCCCTCTTTAGAGCCTCACAAGGTAAATTCAGGGACATTCAGGTCTCACTGAAGCACATTGTGTTTTTATTACTTTTGGAATCACAGTTTGCCGCAAAGCCCCAGCGTGTTCCTGGTTCTCGTGGCTCATGGTGCTGCTGGGAGTTGAGCGCGGGAGCACGGGCCGGCACTGCCATGGGGCTGTTTGGACCGAAGGTGAATGGTTTGCCAGGTTACGGGGAGCTGAAGCTGAGATTGTGTCTTAAATAGGAGCCTGTTTCCTTTCCAGGCTGTGCTGTGAATGCTCGATTGATTTGCCGCTGCTGGAGAAGAGTGGGGAGCGCAGGGTCAAAGCACCCGCTGTCCCGGAGATGAAACAGGGTGAACCTCGCTGCAGGGACGGGGAAGGTCGGGTCAGGCTGCGCGGGTGGAGGCAGGAGCAGAGCCGAAGCACCCATCCCCTTCCCCTGGGGATTGCTCGCAGGTCCTCGCTCTGGAGCTCAGTTGCTTCTAGGAAGGGAGAAAATCTCTGGACTTCCTTAGAACAACTAACTTCTCCCTGGAATGGGAGTGAGTTTGCTGCTTAGGGTGATGTGCAAGCTGAGCTGAGCCCAAACGGTTGGAGCTGAGCCTCAAAGAGACATGCCTTAGCACAAAGCTCCTTCGGAGCAGCAGGACGGCGGTTGCGGGCAGTTGCTGACGACTCCACCTCTCCCTCTGCAGGATAGAGGATGGTGATGGGTCTGTGGTGTGGAATCATTGCAAGAGAACAAACCTGAGATGCAGTCAACCGCCAGGACACCTACTGCTGGTGTGGTAGAAGGTCCTTCTCCCCTTATTGAATAGGTGCCTTATGGCCCCATGGAGCCTTGTGGGCTCCTTCGGTGGCTTCTTGGCATTTGCTTATTGGAATTAGTGCCTTACACAAGCTCTGACAGTTTGCCTCCCCTCACAGCTCCAGCACCAGCACCCTGGTAGTGTTCACGTCAGTTCAGCTCTCGGTGGCCTTTTGCTCTGGTAAGATGGTTCTCATGTGGCATTCCTCATTTCCACCTGAGGGAGGAGAACAGCCCAAATTCCAGCCTATTCCTGAATATTCTCAAGAATATTCCCTTTCCCAGCAGCAGTCACAGCCAGTATTCTGAAAAAAAAACCCAGAAATGAAGCAAACCGGTGCTGGGTTTTGTTGTCCCATTCTGTGGTGGGTTTTGTGGCTTTAGACCCTGCCCTGTTACGGTTTTGGGAAGGAAATCTCGTTCCAGAGCAGCAGAGCTGCCAGCCGGCGCTCCTCCTCACACCCAGATAAGTAAAGAGGGGAAAAACCCACCTGGTTTTCAGCCTATGGAGGGCACAGTGGAAGGTGAGAACACTGCCTGTGCAGCGCTGCAGTCGGAAGGAGGAATTAATTCTCTAATTAGGCTGCTGGGTCAAAGCTGGTGTTTATTACAGAGAAACAATAGCTGATTCTGTGTCTAGTTTAAAACCTGCAACACAGCTTCATCCTACCTCTTCCTTGGTGGCACAGCGTCGAGCTTGTGCATCTTCCTAGCCAGCACCTGCCTTCCCTGGCAGGGATTTGGCTCTCCAAATTTTTTCTCCTGGAAAAAACCCCTCAAACAAGCCCCTCTGTTCCCCATCAACCCCCTCCCATAATTGCCGGGTGCTGCAGGAGCCGCTTGACAGATGAGCTCCGGTCCCCGTGCAGTGGTTCAGCTCGACCCAGCCGGGGCAGGGGGAGGTGGGCAGCCGTATAAACGGGGGCATTGCTACCACCTGCCAAAACAACCTCTGCCCTGGAGCTGCAAAGGTGTTTGACATGGAAAAGTGCCCGGAGTTTAACTGCAGGGAAACATTTCCAGCTCTGAAATATGGGGATGTGAAAATAAGCAGCCACGTGTGCCCCCACCGCCAGGCTGGAGCACGGCGGCTGAGGGAGAGGCTCTGGAGGCCCAGGCAGGTGTGTGTGTGTGCACAGTGGGCAGCGCCCTGTGGCACACACAAAGAATGTCCTGTGATTGCGGTGTCAAAGTCCATTCCTCCTCCCCTGCTCTGCAGCTTTTATTGAGCACTCTTCATTTTCCAAATGTTTCTCTAAGCAGAGCAGGATCCAGCCTGCGATACCCCGAGCCCAGTGGGTTCCCATGGATTCTGCTGGGCTTTGCTGGGTCCTGGAGTCTCTCCGCACAGGCTGGGTCAGGTGTAACCCTGCTGATTCACAGGGCAGGAATGGAGCCGGGACGGGCTGTAGGTAAAGCAGAGGACTGGCACCTCCCACCCTGGCCTGAGACACAGACCTTGCACCTCTTTATTTGCCACACAATTCAGAAAAAAACCCCAAAAACCTGATGCATTTTTCAATGTGTTGCGTTTTTTACACCCTGTCGGATAAATTAATCCTTTTTGTGAGCAGCCGGTTTCGCTGACAACAATCAAAATCCTTTGGTTATCGGTGACTCATGCACAAACAGCTCCCCAGCACCGAGGTGGTTTGAACCAGATGGCGCTTAGTAAGTGTGGATAGGGCACGGCTTAATATTCAGCCGTCTTGCTGCGGGAGTTTTATTTTAGTGGCTGGAGGAGGAGAAAATCGCTTCTGTAAATCTGGAATTTGCATTCTCCTGGTCAGAGGCAACAAGGGAAAAGTCGGATGTGGCTTTTTCTGAATGATGTCCATAGTCAAGGAGCAGCTCAGCCCTCCCTGGGATGACAGAGGGTCCCTTCAGCTCTGCTTGTCCACGGCATGACCTGCACCAACGGTTTCAGGCGGATTGGTGGGCAAACAGCTGCGGACAGCGCTGCTGCCCGGCGTTGGAGCCTCTCCGGGGCTCCTCCGTGGGGTGTGCAACTCCTCTCACTGTGCTGTGCAGCAGGGTGGGCAAACTCGAGACACAAAATATTTCTTTCAGCGTGGAAAGACCTACGGCGACAGTCAACGATCGTGTTGCTGAATTAACTTGGCCTTGGCTAAACAAAGGAATCATTCAGAGCAGAATGACCCAGTTACAGGCTGGAGACAGAGTTATTTTTGTTTTTTTAAAGAAAACCCCCAACCTTTTTCCTTCAGGGGATTGAAGTACCGGATAACTCGACCTTGCAGCTCTGATCCTTCATACGCAGGCAGACAGTTCCCCTTCCTGCTGGTTACTGATCGCTCTCCTTCCTCTGACATCCATTGGCGGAGCCTCCCGAGCACACATCGGGTGTTGACTCAGCTCCTGCTCTCCCCGCCCTGCAACAACACCCGCCTGTCCAGAGCAGTCAGAGCCCAGTCCTCCTCGCTCCCAGAGCTGTGCCCAGCCACTGCCTGTGGTTTATCTGACGGATGCTGCTTTGCAGGAACCTTCAGGAAAGCTTCGATACAGGGCAAGGGAAGGGTGGCTGCCTTCCACACTTGCTCTTCTCTTTGTTACCGACCGATTTCGAGCCTCTCGATGATTTTCTGGCTATAGGATATTTTGTGCTGTTCAAATCAAAGCTACTCAGAACATGCCACAGACCCACCACATCCCAGTGGAGTAGAATAGAGTGGGGCACAGTCCTGCCCGGTTGTGCTGGGCAGCGTCTGAAACGGGAATCTCCATTCCAGTACCCGGCGATGAGGAATAGTTTAATTTTTGATGGATAGTTGGGGCATATCCACTCTCTGAAGCAGGGAGCTGAAGTGGTTTCAGAGGTCTGTTTGCAGGGCTATTCACACCCTCCTGGGACTGGAGGAGACTCTTAATGGCCAAGGCTACTAGTCACCTTTAGAGAACGTTGGTAAAACCAGTAAACACACTGGCTGCTCTTTCTCCATCTGCAGTTTCACCCGACCGAACGCAGGAGCAGGCGCTGGAGCGGGGACAGCATCCTTCACACTCACCTGCTCAGTGACCTGAATCTTAACCTGAAATGATAATCTAAAGCCCTACGGCATTTGAAAGGTGTGCTTATCCAAAGCAGTAACAACAGGTAACAGTGCAGTGTCCTGGTTTTATTTTATTTCATCCTACTGGTCCTGAGCAGGGTGTATTTTACAGGAGGTGCTTCCAGATGAGGTTGTAGCACAATTCCCATTGGCTTCAGCAGGTTTTCACCACTAAGAAATGACGCGGACCCCAGTCCAGGGAGCTGCGCTTAACCGGCTCTGAGTCTTTAGCCCGTAGTTCCCTAACTGTCCCTGTGAAATTCGGGTTGATATGTCATGACCTCCCTCTTTTTCTTCCTTCTGTAGCTGAATCAAGATGACGACAGCCGCCCCGCTGACCAATAATACCCAGCTCTCAGTCAACGTGACCACAAAGTCTCAAGAACAGAGTCTCTATCAAAGTAAGAGAAGTAATGGGGTGGTGGTTGTTTGTTTGGTTTTTTTTTTTAAGAGGACCTTGAACTTATCAAACATCAAACAGTCCAAAGACAACTTTGTAAGTAAGACTGTTTTCCCGTTCCGCTTCCCCACCAGGTTCTGGAGCAATAGTTGCTGCCATCGTCGTGGGAGTGATTATTATTTTTACTGCTGTCCTGCTCATACTGAAAACATATAACAGGTACGTGGCCAGGTTCTGTCCCTTCCTGGGGGACAAGATGAACCAAAATGACTGTTAGCTGTGCGCTGCTCTGACAGGCCACGTCAGCGGTTGTGGCTGAAAATTTCCAGGAGAATCCAAACCATGGTGTCCCGAGTCTCACCGTTGTGTGAGTGAATTGCTGGGAAGCAGGAGGAGGTTCCCGAGGGAGGGTGTTTGATGGCAGCTCCTCTTAGGGATTCCTGGTGGCATAGGAAAGGTCTGCTCTGCGCATCGAGGCTGGCGGGGAGGAACTCAATTGCTCACTTTTCAGGGCACCCGGTTAGATTTATCCTCTCTGGAAGCACTGACTCGCCGTTTGGTATCTTTGGGATGAAATCCTGCCTCCTGTGGATTTTTCAGTAGCTGTTCAACATAACCTGCTTCCGCGGGAACCTCCCCAACGGGAGAGACCACGACACATGCCAGCTGTGGTGACCGTTTCATTTTTTCCTTCCCAGACGCATGAGAGTGAAGCGGGAGCTGGAACCCAAGCCCTCCAAACCAGCCATGCCACCTGCCCTGGGGCCGAACAGCCACAGCCTGGCCCCGCAGCCCACCGTGACATTCATACCCGTGGATATCCACATGCAGAACAGGTAACGGGAACGCTTGTCCTCCCTGGGAGAGGAGGGCGCTGGCGGCGGGACTCCACAGCGCAGCGG
>NW_010433718.1:0-3119 GCF_000710305.1 Buceros rhinoceros silvestris | reverse complement strand
TCCTCCCTGGGAGAGGAGGGGTCTGGAGCCGGACCTCCACAGCGAAGCGGCGCCGCGTTTGGAACAGCCACGGGCTGCTGCTTTGCGTAGAGATCACAATCAACCCGGCTTTGGGAGGATGGACCCCCGGTCTGGACACTGTGGGTGACCGAAGCCAGCTGGGGAGGCACACAGAACATCAGTGAGCCTTCGGCAGAGCTCCAGCCGGGGAGGGACCCCATAAACCGAGGCCATTTGAGGGAGAAACGATGCGCACTCGTGTTTCCTGGAGCTTTTACATCGCCAGGAGAGTTTGAGCCTTTTCTGGTCTGCAGTGACTGATGGTCAACTGGTCGAAGAACTGGGAGGTGCAAGGCTGGTGCTGGGGTTGTTACGGTTTAGGTGAAAGGAGTCTGTAGTCTGGTTTATACACGATGGACAGAACAGGAAACATCAAAATGGTATTTATCTTTACTCCTCTTTCCTGTTTCTAATGCCACGCGTGTATGTTTGGATAAAAGAGAAACCACTATGTCGTAGTTTTGAGTATTTTAAAAATATTTCTATACACCTGGTAACACACCCCATTCCAAACGGCCTCAGCGGCTCAGGGTCTTCCCTCTCACGCCAAGAGCTCTTCAGGTTCGGTACCAGCATCGCGTTGGGGTGTGTTGCCCTACACAAAACGCGGGAGGTGAGCATGGAAGGGCAGCGGACACCAGCGGGGCTCTGTGCCCCCTCCCCAGGCGCTTAGCTCTCTATCGCTGATGGGGCTTGAACTATTTTTAGGCATTTTTTATTCCGGTAACTAACCGAAAGCGCTGTTGTTCAGCGAGTGTGACGATTGTGGGCGTACAGTCACGCAAGACAGACATTCCCGAGGAAATTCACAGCCCACTGAGTGCGAGCACACAGCGGCGTTGTCAGCCGGCCGGGGGCCGAGCGGCGCCGTCGCAGCAGCCCCAGGCTTGGGCTGATGGAGCAGGCAGGGAGGATTGGCGAGAAGTCGAGGCGTGAAACCCTCCTTTGATCAGAATGAGGTGAGGCTCTGAGGAGCAGCTCCACTCAGCCACGTCCTCAAACCCGCAGTGCCGAAACAAAGGCGACCACGCTCGGAGAGAAGCAGAGAGGGACGGGGGGGGATAAACTCACGTATTTTTTTCCCAGGTGTGAGGCCGTCTCTTCAACAGGTCGTTTTTACTGACTGGTATTTGTGTGCAGAAATTAAATTCAATCACTTTGCAACTTTTTGTATGTGTGTGTGTGTGCGACCCTGGAGCGCAGCTTGAATTCCAAACTAAATATTAAAACAGCTGTTAAACTAAATCAGTACATGTTAAGACAGCGAAGTCTCTAAATCTCCTTGTAAATATTATACTTGTCCCGCATCTCTAACTTATTTTCTGTGGCAGAAATGACTGATACCATCATTCCGAAGGGACAGAAGGTGCCAATTTAACTCTTTTTTGACAACATAGAGGAGTTGCTCTGCTCCTGCCCCTGGGCAGCGGAGGATGTTTTCTGAGAGTGTTTACAATCAAGATCTTTAGAAAAGCTAAGCCCCATCTTACTGGTATTTTGACGTTACCAGCCAGCCCTACTTTAGCAAGCTTTGTTTCCTTTCCACTGACGGATTCCAGAACCACGCCGATCACTTTGCTTCACGGAAGCAGAGTAAGCGGGTCTGGGTCGGTGGAATGGCCCTTACCGGCAGCTATTGCTCAATCTGGAGAACTCACAGCATGCTGTTTCACCAGAAAAATTTGCCTTATATTGGCACAGCCTGGGAGGCCCCACAATCCCTTCTGATGCCTGTCAGAGCTTGTGCTGACCAGGCAGAATCACCTTAAGAAACAGAAATTGCTGTATTTCCACCACACAAGGCGGTGGAGTTGAGGGTTTTCCAGGAACAATCCCTCGCTGTCCTTGTCCTGCCGTAGAGCTGGTTCGACCTGCCCTGCCTGGGCACTGCCTTTCAAGCCCCCAGCTTTCAGAAACGCTCCCCTTGAGCTGCCTTTGTGTCCAGACTTGCCCTCAGGAAAACATTTGGGATTTAAAACCCACCCCCTGATACTGCAAACTGGACTGTTACAGAAATCCCAGCCCACATCATCCTTTGGAGAGAACCGGTAGCGTCAGGGTAATGCATTAACTGTGATGCACACGAGATTGTTAGAGGTTATCCGTGACATGGAATCCATACAAAGTCGGACCCTCAGTGGCTCAGCGCCTCAAAGTGCCTCTTTGCCCAGCGGTGTGATATGAGCAGCGTTTCTAGCTCCGTGCTCTGCTTTTCTGGTGCGGTTTCTCTCAGTACAAAGCACCCGAGGGGCTGTATTTCAGCCCTGACAATGAGAACATTTGGTCTGCGGGTCATACAGCCATATATTGCTGGTTTTTTTCTAAGGGCACACTCCAGTGCGTTTGCAAGAATTAGTATTTTTTTTCCTTGCTCCTAGAGGATTCTTCTAGAAGTAACGGCTTCAGCAGGCCGGATCCTCCCGCCTCACAGCCAGCACTGTACTGGTACAAGACAAGTAACACATGTAAAATTTCCCTTCTGGGTAAGTCTCGGTTCGAAGAACTCGTGCAAGCTCCGGCTCCCCCCACCCACCCGATTCAGCAGCGAGCACCGGCTCCACCTAGTGTCCTCCTCCCCCCCGAACGGGCGGCAGCTCCTGCTTCCCCACAGACAAAACTGGAAATCCCGATTCAGCTGCCAACTTTATTACGAGTTTAACGCTCTCTGTGCAAAATACAGAGATCGGAAACAATATGGATCACTGGGAACAGATAAAAGCAGAAGAACGTTCTTGGGGTCTTTTCCCGAGTCCCATAACCGAGTTATTTTCCTGAAAGACACCTGTAAAACCACGAGTCTCGCCTGTGACATTAAGGACGCTGATGAAGCAGCTGTTGTGCTGTAAGTACAACCCCGACAGGATCCCGGTGCTTCCTCTTGTAAGACAAAGGATGTAACAGTTCCCTTTAGACAAAGCCCGGGCGTTTACCGGGGATGAACGTATGGCAGCGGGAGCAGGACAACCCACCACCAGCTCACCACCCCGCAACTCACCAGCGTGACTGCGCAGAGCGGGGAGCACGCACCTCGCCTAACACCTGCTAACGAACTAAGCGAG
>NW_010433717.1:0-309 GCF_000710305.1 Buceros rhinoceros silvestris | reverse complement strand
CACACGGCGCTAATACCTCGTGGAGGAGACAAATGGGAAGTGACACGTGTGTGTGTAGACGGGTATTTGTGGTGACGCTTTGACTGCAGATAATAAAGTGCTCGCCCTGAGGTGATCCAATTCCGCAGCCGCCTCGGCACACACGGCGCTAATACCTCGTGGAGGAGACAAATGGGAAGTGACACGTGTGTGTGTAGACGGGTATTTGTGGTGACGCTTTGACTGCAGATAATAAAGTGCTCGCCCTGAGGTGATCCAATTCCGCAGCCGCCTCGGCAGAGCCGCGCGCCGGCGAGGGGGAGAAGAAAG
>NW_010433716.1:5890-14663 GCF_000710305.1 Buceros rhinoceros silvestris | reverse complement strand
GTTACCATCACAGACCTTGAGCCAGACCTCCCTCGAGTCACTGTGGTCGATCTTGCTGCTTTTTTCAAACTTAAAAGCTTGTTCTTTCCATTTTCTCATCTAATAACACCTCACTTTTGGAGGGTGTATCCCTGTCCTCTCCCCCTCATGTCTAATTATGTCAACTGTCAGGTCACTTCGAGCCTCTCCAACAGTTCACACCCTGATCCTCCCGTGGGAGGCCTCCTTAAGCAGCCTCTACACCATGCGAAGGCATTTCACCTTCCTGGTTGCATCTTTTTTTGTGAATTCCTCTTAAAAGAGCGCTTTCAGTTCACACGGGTTTGCCTCTGGCTCTTCTGCAGTTGGGTGCTGGGGGTTTTTTATGAATTCTGCAGTGGTGGTGCCTGGAGGCCTTTTTATAGTGCTAAACCCAAGCACGTATGGTCAGCGCTGCTGAGCAACTCTGCAGCTCGCGTTTTTTGTAAACATTTCCTGCACTGCTCAGAGCGTGAGTCAGAAGTTACCAACATTACATCCTTTCTCAGGAGCTGCCCAACTAGCCTCACCGAAGCAGCAGCTAAAAATGTGCAGACATGCACATAAAGAACCAACTGTATTTTGAGGACGTTTACAGCCTTCCAGGGACAATACGGGAGAGTTCTCCTCTATCTGCAGGCAGTGCTCCAGCTCTTCCTCGCCACCTTCTCAGCAGGTAAGACAGCGCCTTTGTTAGCATTTCAGTTTTCTTCATCCTGCGGAGTCCGGAACCCTCTGCTGCTCCAGTCTTCCTGGTGGGTTTTGCTGGTTTGATTTGTGTGCGAGCAGCCAGGACAGCAGTCCACAGCTACAGCCACGCTCCAGAGAGCAGTGACAAGTGCCACCTCTGCCAAGCGGTCCAGCCACCGGGGAGCTGCAATCCAAGGTCACAATCCTTTGAACACACAGTACAGGCACAGCCTGTGTAAGCACTCCCAGAGTGGCTGGGCATCACCCAGTCCAACCCCCTACTAGAGCGGGTCCCCAGAGCAGGGTCCCCAGAGCAGGGTCCCCAGAGCAGGGTCCCCAGAGCAGGCTGGGGATCTCTCCCCACCCAGTCCAGCCCCTGCCAGGGCAGGGTCCCCAGGGCAGGGTGCCCAGGGCAGGTTGGGGATCTCTCCGCAGCAGGAGACTCCACCACCTCTGTGGGCAGCCTGGGCCAGGGCTCCCTCACCCACACAGCAAAGAAGTTTCTCCTCCTGCTCAGGTGGAACTTCCCGGGTTCCAGTTTGTGCCCGTTGCCCCTTGTCCTGTCACTGGGCACCTCTGGGCAGAGTCTGGCCCCAAAATTAGTAATACCAGAGTGCTTGGTCCTGGCACTGGCAGGCCCAAAAACACTTAGCAAAGATCTGTGGAGGGGCAGACCACTCAATGGCTCTGGCAGAACCTTCCCCACCACCTCCACCTGCTCATGCTAGCAGGCCCGAGACCTCCTGGACTTGCTGGCAGCTGCCAGATGTTGTTCAATGAGCAGGACATGCCTCTCGGCACAGAGAACGTTTCTTACCCCCAGATCTGTTTCGCTGAGCTGAAGGTGAAACACCATAAAACTGTGGCCACTTTGTCTCCTCCAGCGCAGCGTTGTTGCGAGGTGGTGTCGGCTCCCTCAGTTCCAGCGTCACACAGCACAGCTCCAGCCACACAGGCCATCAGCCACCTCCTCCCCGAGGCCACCGGCCAGCTCCTGCACCGCTGCTGCTGCTGACGTTGGCACACCCGGAATTCAGCAGCGAGAGGGGACACCACTCCTGCTCACCACAGCCCCAGCTGCAGCTTGTCGACGGCTGCCCTCTGTCCCCTCCCCTTGCTGGGTCATTGCACTGCTCGGTTCTGAGCAAACCGTTCAGAACTACAAGAAATACATAACTGCTGAACTCGGGTAAAATAGGTCATCTCCCACTCCAGCTTATCCTGCTTAACTTCACCATCTTCTCTGCAGAGTCATCCTCCCCCTCTCGTGCACTGCAGCAGATCCCACGCACATAACCAAGGGCAACATCACACGCGACAGGATCTTCCCGTCTTCAGCCAACACAGCCTTAAATTAGGGCGAGAAGCTTGGATTTTTATAAAAAGCAAGTACTACAAACCCAGAAATTCCAAATTTAAGTTTACGCTTTAGATACACGACACCATGGAAACGTGACACTGGGGAGAAAAAAAAACAAAAAACAAACCATGATCACAAGCCTTCCCTGTTCACAACATTCTGCTCTTCAGCTCATGCTCCCATCTAAAGCTTCAGACAAACTTTACAAACAAGACCATAACGACTGTAGAACTGTACATGGAATTTGCTGACAACCTAAAACACAAGAGGACTCTCTCGCCATGCTGGGCTTCACCTCCATGGCCCGCGGCTGACACCCAGGAGCTCACAGCATCATGGGCAGGACTGCTGGCCACTGCGGGAGGAGATTTTCACTATTTTGCTTTTCCCATCAATCAATGTACCAGAAGCAACGGATGAAATGAGCTTTGGGACCCACAAAGCCTCAGATTAAAAATCACTCCATTCTCTTGAAAGCTGAGAGGAAAACTAAGGCACCTTCAGCTCCTCCACCCCCACCAAAAGCACCAGCTGCTCGCTGGACTTCTTGCTGCAGAACGGCTCCTCACTTCCTCGACTCCAAACGCTCCAAACCAGTTTTGTGTATCCAACACACTCAAAACCAGTTAAACGGTGTTGACGGATGTCACCAGGCACGACCTACTGCTTGGTCTGTCGGTGAACAAACTCTAACGTTCAGTATCAAAGTCAACACAAAGCTCTGCAGCCTGCTGGCCTGTGCCACCCCTGGGCGTGGAGGTTCCAGGTGTGGACAGATTCCACGGAGGGCACCCCTGACCTGGAGGAGTCAAAGAGCCTCTTAGAAAAGGATGCACAGAAACAGTATCATCCACTTTCAAATAAAATCTGGTTTTAGGGTTTTGGGTAATGATACTTGTAAATCCATATGCACCATATGTAAGATTTGCACCTCCACTAAAGCCAGGCAAAAGCGACCTCCTGAAACCGTCTTCTCAGCAGCGAACACCAAATCCTTGGGACTGTCCCCTGCACCAAACCAGAAGCTTCCAAACCGTTGCCTCAGTAGATCAGTCCCATACAGAGCAGACAGGCAACAACAAACACAGACGCACTCCAGTGACTCGATCCGAACAGCCTGGCTTGCACTCACCAGCGGCCTCGGCAGCTCCCACAGCACCAAGGTTTTCCAGACTTGTACTGCTCCTCAGCCCTGCCCTGTCACAGAACCACGGGTTTGGGCTGCGAGGGACCTTTAAAGGCCCCATCCAGTGCAACCCCCTCCCCTGCAGGGAGCAGGGACATCTGCACCCAGAGCAGGGGGCTCAGAGCCCCAAGGACCTGGGATGATGCCAGTGATGGGGCTTCTGCCACCTCTCGGGGCAACCTGGGCCAGGCTCTGCCCACCCTCAGCAGCAACAATCTCTCCCTTCTCTCTGCTCTGCATCTCCCTCTGTCAGCTTCACTCGACACCTCTTGTCCTGTCCCCACTGGCTGCTTTTTAAAAGTTGAACAGACTGAAACCAGCTTCAGCATCAGCTCTGTCCTTTTATCCATGCCCTGGCTCTCCTTGGCCACAGCAGCTGAAGGAAGGACCTTGGCTGCCAGCCCTCCGGCCAGAAGCTGCTCCACACACGCCTTCACAGAGCACATGGCCAACAGGGTCACCAGCGTTCTTTCCTCCAGACCTTACAGCACCACGACCGGGGTAAGATTAAGTTCAAAGAGACAGGGCTTTATGGTTCCTTCCCCCAGCCACCAAGGGCTTCAGCAGCAAACGTCAGCACGTAGGCTACTGCAGCACGGCGGCATTTCAACGGGACAGCGCTCACCTCCAGCTCCCCAGAGAGCTGGAGGGGGAACCGGGCAATGCGGGTATTTTCAATGTTGCAACTTACATTCATATATTTTCTTTTAAAATTATTTTTTGCTTCTGCCAAGAAAAGATTTTCCTGGAAAAGAGATGGAAAGAGCCAAAATGACGACTGTACGTCTAAACCACTATTTAACTCGTGAGGGTGCGAAAGACCTCAGACGCGCCAACTCAGCCAGGAACGTTATACGTTGTCCCTGGGCAGAAGTTATCCCAAAAGCTATGGGGGAAGTTACTTCACCAGTGGGACAATGTTTGACCACCCTAAACCCTAACCAAGAAACCTCTTCAAGGGGCTGTTCAGCGTCACACTCCAGGCGAGCAGAGGAGCACAGCGACGGCTGCGCTGGTTTGGCCCCAGAAGGGGAATCCACCCACGTGACCAGCAGTTCTTCGAGTCAGAAGATGTTTCTTCAGAACAAACATAACACCCAGAGAACCTGCCAAAGAGCAGTGAGGGGAGGGGTTTGGCCAGTCTAAAGCTGCTTTGTGCCAGCAACCCCCCAGCCCCCTCAGGAGGCAGCAGGAAAGAACAGACCTGCCCTTTCACAGCAAGGGGCTCACACTCAAAGTCTGGCGCTTGCACCTCTTTGGCTTTCCCAGGGCCAAACGAAACGCTCACTGGGTAGAGCAGAGGAGAACCCAGCACTGAGCTCAGGAACACCCGTACTTCATGTTCCTCACTTTTAGCACCCCAGGAGCAATGAACACCTCCCTCTGAACCCCCCAGCCCTGGGGGGCATTGCTGTGCCCCGAGTAAGGGTGGGGCGGGAGGGAGAAGGCAATTAGCCCCTGGTCCTAAGCGGCCCTGGACAGTCAGTGTTCTCCAAACAGAGGAGGAGGCGCTTCTTTACCCAAAAAGCTACAAGAGCTCCTTGAAGAAACCTGGAGTCCTCATCTTGACTGCTAGTTCTGACAATCAGCAGAGCAGATCTACTACGGCTCTGCCATGAAGTCAGAGACGCTCTGGATGCCCTTTAAGTCAGGACGGTGAAACAACCCCTGCCACTCCTCCTCCAAGGGCCTGCGAAGTTCACCTAGGAGGCTGACCAAACTCACCCCATCTGAAAGCTGGGGAAACGCAGGGGCCAAAATACCCCGGATTAGAATCACAGAATCAGAGAACTGGTTTGGTTGGAAGAGACCTTTCAGCTCCTCGAGTCCAGCCCCAGCACTGCCCGGTCCCCGCTGACCCCTGTCCCTCAGCAGCACCTCCACACGGCTAGGAAACCCCTCCAGGGATGGGGACTCCACCAGTGCCCTGGGTAGCCGGGGACAGGCCCGGACAAACCTTTCTGGAAAGAAATGCTTCCAAATATCCAAGCTGATTACGCTGGTTGGCTGCCTGACGGTCACAAGCCTTGGCCTCTCTCCTTCCCTGGGCCACAGCAGTCTCTCCTCAGAGTTTTACTGCACCTGCCCAGGTAAATTAAAGAGTTAAAAGGAGTGATGTTACACAATTTGTTTTGCAGGCCATGACCTCCAGCAAAGCAGTCAGAGACCCAACATCACTCACACGGGGCAGATTCCTGGGACTGGCGTTTTATTGTGCGGCTCAGCCAAGAGCCAGCTGAGCCACGAGTCAGAGGACGTTCCTCTCTTTCCAGAGGCGCGCTGGTGATGCACAGGCTTCCTGCACCCTGCAAGGCCTCCTCCTAACCACAGCTGCCGCTGCGCAATCCTGCCCTCCCAGCGATCACACCCCCCACGCTTTCAGAAGTAATGACACTCAAGTATTACGGTAGAGATTAGCAATACACCCCATCCCACCGGCGGCACTCGGAGACTCTCGCAGTCCCTTGTGAAAAGCTCTGAGCTATCACTCGTGTGGTCTGAGGTGGGCCCTGACTTCACGCCAGGGCTAAGGAGTGGCGAGGAGTGATAACCCATATCAGCACACCACCGGAAACCACATTGTCCCAGTCACGGCAGGGGAAGCGGCGGCTTGTTTTAAGGCAGTGAAAAAACAAGTGGCATCTGCTGAAAAAAATACCTATGCCCATAAATGACTGGATTCCAGCGACCTCTGGCTCCTCAGCCCGACAATAAACATTTTGGAGTTCCCTCACGAAACAAAGAGGCAGCAATCTGGGAACATAACAGCTCGCTTCAGCCTGTTTATGGGCAAATACGGACAAAGCTACAGGGGAAGAATAAAAAACGTTTTTGCTAGACCAAGGTACCAGATTCCCAGCTCCCTCCTGATCACTTTCAGCCGGTATCTGTCTGCTGTAGGAAGGGTTAAACCCTTCCCGTTTCTGTGTTACCTTCAGGAAGGGACAGAACTGATGGCGTAGATGAGCAATATATGGAGGAACACGGAAAGATAGAACACACAGACAGAGCTAAGACTTGACTTGAGCACCACTTCAGAAAGAAAAGGCATCCTACAAACCGTGCCAGGCTAAAACGACCACTAGGATGTGGCCAGGATAACCAGCTTCCCCACCCGCCTCCCCAAGCACCACCACGGCCAACAGGACCCCGAACCCAACGCTATGCTGCAGTCAAACCAAGGGGATCCGAAGCCGAAGTGTCCCACACCAAGTTCGTTTTCCAGCCTCAGATGTTTCCCCTTGACTTGTTCTCTAGTCAGCTAGAGCGTGTCCAAGTGTCCAAGACACAAACCTGTCGGTGACAGATGGTGCGTTCGGTCTGGCGACAGCGTGAAGCGTTACCGGGGTTAATTCTCCAGTTACTCTTTGTGGTTACACCCAACTGAGTAAGGCGGATTCTGGTCCGCTTTGTCCCGCTGACTGACAAACCTCACTCCACACACACTGCTCAGAGCTGCTCAAGAGTTTTATCCAGTGTCAGGGAAGTCAAACGGGCTTCCACAACTCAGATCGTTTGAGTGCTGGTCTAAGCAAGGGGCCATGTGTGCTGACACACACAAAGCCTAGCGAATAGTAAAACCACGAGGGGTACCGCCGAGACCCAGCAGGAAGGGACCCGAGAGCGGGCAAGCTGCTCGCTGCACACCAAAGACTGATCTCGTGTTTCAGTCCACCACAGGAGAGCAGCTGGAGTTGTTATTTCCTCCACCAAAAAACCAGGAGAACGATATCGACCAGCAGGAGAGGCTCCGCCGCCAGGCAGCGGGTTCTCTCGAGAGGTGTCTCCCACCTCACAGGCTAATTCCCTCTGCTTCAGGCATTGAGCAGGAAACGGATGGTAACGACCCTTAGGACAGGGCTGACCTGCCAGCACCAGCTGTCATGAAATCACAGCCAGGAATAACGGCAGCATTTAGGTACAATCTATCGTTTTCAGTTATGGGGAAAACAGACTACAGGAAGTTTTGGTGGTTGCGTTTGTGAAATAAGAAAAGCTTCTCTTCAAAACAGCGACAGGGGCAGCGCTGGAGCGAGCTCTGGGAAAGCTCCACGCGCTGAGCTCTCCAACAACGAGGACCTAAGGCTGAGTGTGGAGGGCATCGACCCAAAGGACTGGTAATGGAGAAGGCAGCGTCTACCTCCCAGCCCGAAGCTGTGGGGAAACAGAGACCGCTCTGACAGCAGCGCTGCGGTGTAAAGCCAGGTCCCAGAGAAGCAGCGCGGGAGACGGCTGCGGCCGCACAGCCCACATGACGCCGGGAATGCAGGCCAGCTCCACGGGGCCAGTGGTGGAGCTGGAGCAAGGGTCGAGCTCTCGGGGGATGAGGAATTCCTCAGGCAGTTCATCACCCAGAGCTCCAGGGTGAAGGTTCCCCTCTACAAGTTCTGCAACTTGTACAATTCATTATCAAACAGCGAAGGGCTGAGCTCCCTACAGCTGGACTAGTTCAACCGTTAGTTCCCGTGATTCCACGACTGCATTTACGAACTGCCAACAGCTGTGGAGGAACCGAAGCAGGACCCTGTTTTACAGGTATTCTAAAGATGCTCAGTTGATTTTGCTGTATTCATTGACCTGTCGTATTCTGACCCTTTCTAGAACAGATATTCAGAAAGAGCAGGGGGAGGAGGAGGGAAAAAAAAAAACACACACACACACACAGAAAACAAACTTGCCCTGAAATTCTTCTTCCGTGCTGTGCAAGATCTCACAACTCTAACTGGACAAAAGAGAAAACACGAACAGAAGGACAGGCCTCGCTACCACCTGAAATCCGGGAGCTCTCGGACACACCTGACGCACACACGGGTGACAGAGGCCCACAGCGCCAGCGCTGCTGCCCCGCTCCTCTCCTCACCTCACGAATCATTTGACCATGACAGCAGACGGGCCCATGACACTGCTGTAAAGCACCCAGCTTCACTTTCCACTTCATCCACCTTTTTTTAAAAAAAAGGCAACTAAAAAAACATTTATCAGCTACAAACCAGATATCCCAGCCTCCCGACTCGCCTGACATCGGAAAAGCTGCTCTCAGTACCACAGAATGACAACAAACGTATGAGGTGGCACCAGCTGGCGCAAAACCTCCACAGAAAAGGCACGTTTCTACCCCCAGCGCAGCAGAGCTCGGCCCGGCCGGAGCCAGCCTGGCTTGGGCCAGACTGTTGGCACAGAGGAAGAAGGTGGGGACTGTTCATTCCCTCGACTTGGGGGGGCATTGCTGTGTTGGTTTGGTGCAGAGAACGGCATCCGTCCGTGTTGGCAGACACGCCTGCTGCAGAGCAACCCCCTCTCTGTGCTGGGTTTGGATTCTGGGAAACCAGGATAGAAAACACAAAAGGGAGGAAATCAATGATTTACAGGCTTATCGGATCCAAATAAGGGCTCCCACAGCATGGGCAGACTCCAGAAATCCCCAGTTGCCCCAGAATGTCCCTTCTCCCTCCCTGCAGCCACGTCCAGCCGGGGCTGCCACGAAGTGCCTGCAGCAGCACCAGGCAATGGCGGACCAT